>NC_050458.1:63608135-63845635 GCF_903995425.1 Onychomys torridus | reverse complement strand
GTGTTTCCATTACTAAAGCTTCTGCAGCGAACCGGATTTTCCCAGGTGGGTGGGCCAGCCATCCTCTGATCTTTCTGCCGCTCCTCAGTTCCCCAAGTGGCTTCTGAGCTCCGATTGTAGCAGAATCGCAACAATGTTGAAGAGATTGTTTCAAATAAACAATGTTTATTTGAGAGCACTTGTATAAATGTGTTTGCAAATAGGTTTAGCCCCTGTGTGAATAGGGTCCACAGCTCCTAAATAGAAAAATCTTCAAGAGAATCAGAACTGACTTAAGAGGTTAGGAAACCGTGGCAGGGCTTGATGACCTTGTACCAAACCCCTCCCAGGCTACATCTGAACACCTCCCAGCTCCCAGATTGATTTTTATTTCAATCTTGTAATATTCTTTCCGTTCAGCAAAATCAGTCCATCCAGGAGAACAAGGGCATTGGGATTTCTGTCTCTGATACTCCCCCGTGAGCAGTGACGGAAAACAAGGTTTTAGTTTTCGGCCAGTGCCCAACGTGGATGTATGTAATGAAGAGAATGCTGTCTCTTCCCACAGTGTAGCCCTGGGCTTCCACCAATCCCAGACCATTCAGATCTGAGTGCTTCTCAACACGGGGACTATTTTCCAGCAAAGGGCCGGTTTGGTAGTTTTTTTTGTTTGCTTGCTCGTTTGTTTTTGGATGAGCAGTCTGCATGTGAACACTGACTGCCGCGCCGCTATTTCCTGGGCGAAAAGCTAGCTCTCCCCGGCTAACCACGACACCTCGTTCAACCGGCAGGTTCTTGCAGCATCTCCGAACGTCCAGCAGATGGCGGCGCAGCTGAATTTTCTCGAGGTCTTGTGCAGGCCGAGCATGGAGAAGGCTGGGAAAAACGAAACAGGAGGGAGACTTTTAAAAAATATACTCCAATTTCCAGCAGAAATTGCCTTTTTTGTTGGGTCAGAGGCCATTTTTGGTTAGAATGAGTGGAATTAAAGTGGAGGTCTTTAGAAAACTCAATTATAACTCAAATAAATGCAGGTTGTTTTTTTTTTGTTTGTTTGTTTTGTTTCTAGAAACATTTACTCTTTGTTCATTAGGTTTCCCACTTTTTAAAAAGGGATATATTTATTATTTTTTATTTATGTGTACATAGCTCTGTGAGTTTATGTGCACCGCCTGCATGCAGGAACTCACAGAAGCCAGAAGGCTACTGGTCTCTTAGAACTGGACTTACAGGCGGTTGTGAGCCTCGTGAATGTGGATGGTAGGAACCAACCCTGGCCCCCTGCAAGATCAGTAAGCACTCTATACTACTGAGCCGTCGCTCCAGTCCCAAGTATCCCTCTTTTTGAAAAGCCCTCACGGGCAAGTTTCTACCTACCTGCCTGCCTATCTACCTACCTACCTGCCTGTCTACCTACCTACCTACCTGCCCATCTATCTACCTGCCTGCCTGCCTATCTACCTACCTACCTACCTACCCATCTATCTACCTGCCTGCCTGCCTATCTGTCTGTCTATCTATCATCTATCTATGTATCTATCTATCCGTCTATCTGTCTATCTATCTATCGAGTGGGCGCACATGTGGAGGGCAAAGCACCACTGGTACTTGCGATGTCAGAAATCTATTTTTAAGTGTGTTCCAGGAATCAGTCTCAGTGAGCAAGGCTTGAGCTATAAGCCCTTCTGTCCACTGAACCATTTGACCTGCCCAAGTTTTCAATAGCAGCAATTGTCATGAGAGCACAATGCGGCTGGGGATACAATACAGCCCAGTGGTAGAATCCTTGGCTACTGTGCACAAGGCTCAGGCCTCAGGAGCTGCAAAATCCACAAATAAGTAAATAAAATGTGAGGGGGTAGTGGTGGATAGATATGATCAATACACGTTGTTTAAATGTATGAAACGTTAAAAGATTAAAAAATATTATTTTTAAAGGGCAGGATGTTTCGGGAACTAAAGCAAACGGGCCGAGTGACTCCCAAGGCGTGGCGGCGGCTGGCTCATCCGCTGCGACGGAAATGGCCTCGGTGGCCGCCGGGCGGTGGCCGCAGCGTCCAGACAGCGCCGCCTGCTGGTCAAGGCGGCAAAGAGCTCGGTGCCGGGCAGCTGCCTGCAGGGCGTGGACCCTGCACATTCCAGGGAGCTCTTTCTCTGCCCTAAGCACGAACGTAAAGAGCTGGGACGTAGCCAGAGCCGCCCCTGTGCCGGGAAAAGAAAGCTGATGCCTGCTATGGTTTGGGAAGGCAATGTCCCTGAGGGCTTTAGCGGCTTTAACGCTTCCAACATCTAAAAAGGATGGGTTTGATTTTTTATGATCGCATTATCATTTTAGACAACTCTAGTGGGGAATGGAAAACAGAACCTGATAGGAGTCCGCTTTAATTTTATTTTACCCTGTATTAATGGGATTTGCCACATATTTACAAGAAGTTATAATGCAAACTTAAAATATGAGCAGAGGATTGCGTTTTAACCGTGGATGCGCTAGTCATTTCTGCCTGTCATTTTTATTCTAGGACCGTTGCGGTGAGGTTCCTGGAGTCCCGCCTCCTCTCCCCACTTCCGTTTTCTCCTCACTCATTTGACAGGAGCCTCTGCACTCATCTCCTTAGAACACGTCATCATCATCCACTGGAAGAGTGGATGGTGGTACCACCTTTTCCCCCTATGGCTGAAGCCGGCAGAAAGATGACGGCTTGCTATCTGCTCTTGAGGCTGCTAGGTTGTCGGGAACCCTGCAGGGTGATGCCAAATGCAGCTCCTCTTTCTACGCTGCCCTTCATCAAGCAGGTGCCTTCTCATGCAAGCTGTCTTTCACCTGATCCAATGATCCGTCTTCCTTAGTGCCTTCCACTCACAGCCACTGCTAGAATCCTACACAACCTCGTTTTTCTTCCAGGGAGAGAATGAAGACCCACAGACGGGCGCTTTCATAGGACGCTTGTACTTGAAATGATGCAGTTGACCAGAGCTGTCAGCAATCTATCAGAGATCCGGGAAGGCCCTTGAGGCCATGCTTCCCTGCTGAACTCTGAGCCACAGATGCAGTCTGGGGGAGGGGCAGACATTGTCTTTAACCGTGTACCCAAGCAGTCCACCGCGTTCCAGAGAAAAATAGCAAACGGTTTGTGGTCACAAAGGCAGCCCAGGTTAAGTCAGTGGGCCACAAAACAGAACCAACAGACATGGGCGTGGGGAAGACTTGAATGGAGAGAGTTCTAGAGGCTGGAGGGATTAGTGTGGGTAACAGTAATCAGGATGCACTGTGTATTATATATATGAAACTGGCTTTGTTTGTTTGAGACAGGGTCTCATCCTGTAACTCTGGCTGCCCTGGAACGCAGCATGTAGAGCAGGCTGGGGTTGAACTCACAGAAATGTATCCATCTGCCTCTGCCTCCAGAGTGCTGGGATCAAAGGCATACGTCACCATGCCCAGCTGTGTGAAATAGTTAAAGAACAAATTCAGTACAAGAAAAAAGTCCATTAAAAAGGGGGAAATAAAAGGGATGATGATGTTTACTGGGTTCCTGTGTGACATGAAGACTGTGTTTCCCATCACAGCTCATCTGTAAGCATTCATTATAGGCTCTTGCCTATATATGGGTATATAGGATATAATGCCTATAGCAGTGCCAGAAAAACCCCAATTGGGAACTCAACAGCAGGACAAAGGAAGTTGGGTTAGTAGGTCCCATAGGTGAGTGTCTGGGCTGCAGCCCTCACAATCTGGATCCAACCAGATGAATACCAGGAGCTCTTTGTTTGGAGGACAAAAGGGGATATTTAGTAACTTTTAGTGAATGGGGCAGAGCCAGGAAGAGGTCTGACATTTGTTTATCTGCAGAGAGGAAGGAAGGAATGTCTCCCTGTTATTCTATTGTGTCCTTCAGAGAGAAGATACAAGAACACAGTAGCTGAAAACTTTAATACAATGTAGGCACACATCTCCGGGCATGACCCTGGACTACTGAACCAAAGGTTACTAAACTAAGGCCAGGACACCGCTTGGACCTCCCTGGAGGAGTCCCCAGAGGAAGTCGGCTCACACAAAGCCAAGCCTTTCTCTGGGCAGCGGGGGTGGCGGTGAAGGGAAGCCGCTTTTTCTTTGTTATTGAGGAGGGTCTCTTCCATGTCAGCCTGGTCTACAGAACGAGTTCCAGGACAGCCAAGGGCTACAGAGAAAGCCTCTCTCTCTCTTTCTCTCTCTCTCTCTCTCTCTCTCTCTCTCTCTCTCTCTCTCTCTCTCTCTCTCTCTCCCCCCACCCCCTCTCACCTGCTCCTTCCTCCACCAGCTGCTTTCATCTCTTGGGAGAAGGCAGGCAAAATAAATTCCTCACCGATACTGATCTGAGCCTTGAATCTTCCGGAGCCCTGCACTCTGTGGAAAGCAAGGTCTAACTACATTTAGAATTCTAACCTGCTGTGACGTTTGCTTTTTTCCTTCAGGCTTTGAACTCTACCAGTCACTTACACTCCCACCCTTGGAAATTTTAATCTGGGCTTCCAGGCAAAATTTCTCCTTAAAATGAAATAAAACACGAAGTTCACTTTCAGGAAGAGACAGTTCAGCCTTGATCCCAACTGAAGCCGCAGCGGGAGAGAAAGCCTCACTTCAACCATCGCCTTTCCCATTTGCAAAGTTCGGGTGCTGAGCAGGAGCCTAAGCTGACCTCAGAGGAAAACCCTGTTACGAAGGAAGAACTCTGTCAGGTGCAGAATGGATGGGACCCAATACTATTCTCTTTTTCAAAACAGGGGCACTTTAATTTTTTGGTTTTTTTTTTATTTTGTTTATTGTGTCAGAATAAAAAATAAAAAATATAAAACAACATGGTTAAATCTCTAGCCTAGGTGGAGATTTAACATCGAAGTTAGGCCTAATTCAGGTCATTTAGCCCAGGGACCACCCTTAGGCCCCACTACTTAGGCCATGATAAAGAGACAGGCATCATAATAGTTCTTTAATGAGAATCCATGCCCTAGGGCAGCAATTTGCAAGGCTGGGGCACCACAGCCATGGATTATTCTGAATTATTCTTGAAAAACCAAAAAGAAAAAAAAGAAAAAAAAGAAAAAAAATTAAAAAAAAAAAAAGATCTCTTCCTCTTTCTCTCTCTCCCTCTTCCTCTCTCTCTCTCTTGCACAGTAGGTGCTTTTGCCCAGGGAACCATCTTTATGATCCTGGAGAAACTGGTACCCCCTTTGGGGGTTCTGAGTCTCCTTAATAAAATAACTTAGGGATGGACTCAAATGGAAGCCTGGGGAAGTTTTATTATAGGTTGAACTAAAACAAGGCCAGGCAGACAAGCTGTAAATCTCAGCAGCTGCCCAGAGAAGAACGGAAAGGAAAACAAAACCAAATTTCACCTGAGGTAAGCTGCCGTGGAGGTCAGAAACACAGCAGACACTTGGAGCAGAGGGAGAGAAGAGGAAAATGTATACTTTCCTGTTCAGAGAAGTGCAGGCTTTGAAAGGAAAAGGACCCCCAAGACCAAGTTCTCAGCTCAGGCTCTCAGCACAAAGGGGCAGAGGGCAAGAATAAGAGACAAAGACAGGAGATGGAGGAAGAGGAAGAAGAGGAAGGGAACAAGGGAAGGGGGAGGGGTATTTGTCCTGGAGGGGGACAAAGGATTGCCTCTGGGAAGAGAGGAGACAGCCGTGGCTCGTAAGAAAACGGTGGTTTGTAAAGGTAAAGGGGAAACCCCATGTTAGAATGAGGTGTTTAATTGTAACATGGCATGTTAATTAGGTGAGCCGGACTACATACAATACTTTGATAGCTGGACCTTGATCGTCAGCCTCAGGAGGAGGAAGTGAACAAATAAGGGAACAGACCTTGGCGGCCGGCTTCAGGAATGTAATCTAATGGTTTTTAGCAAGGCAGAGGGGATGGGGGAGAAGGGCCAGGCCTGCCGGAGCCACACGCTCGAGTGGGACAGGGCTCGTCCCTTCAGGAGCCTGGATGAGGGCAGCCCTGCAGACTACAGCGCTGCGGTGGGAATTCTGGGAAGGAGAGGCACTTTATCTCATTATAGGGTTAATTATTCCACCAGTCTCTTTCGACTGGCTTCAGGTGATCTGCCCTCCTGGAGGTGTCCCTGGAGCCAGGTGATTGGCCCATCCAACAGAAACCGTAGGTCTCCATTCAGGTCCGAGATTCCATCCCTTTTGGTCTTCCAGTGTTGCTGTGCCACAGCCTCAAGATGGGGACTCTTTGCAGCCCCACATCCTTGACCCAGACTTAAATACAAAACCGTCTTCCAAACGAGGGATGGGACGTGATGGGGCCCAAATCTTTTCCTCAGGGAAAGGCTGGTAAACGTTCTCATGGTTATATTATACGTGTGGAGTGCTCGGCTTTCCTTTTGTCTTTCCTGATAACCCATAACACTGTTGGAGGAGAGACAGTAGAAGCCTTTCTCTCTCTCTGGTTTAGCTAAACAATAATAAATCCATTTTCCTTTACCAGCATCTCTGGAATAGAAAGAAACTAAAGTGTTGATTTATGAACCTAAGTATCTTATAATAGTTTAACTCAATAATTACACTCAGTACACATTACATTTAAGAGTCTATTCTTTCTAGAACTGTGAGTCAATGAAATTCATCTGCTAAGAAATCACTTCAGTGTAAAAAGAAGGAGGGCTCCCTTAGAAATACCCCCAGCTGGGCGGTAGTGGCCTACACCTTTAATCCCAGCACGCAGGAGGCAAAGGCAGGTGGATCTCTAAGATCAGGCCAACCTGGCTGCAGAGTAAAACCCTGTCAACAAAATAAAACAAAAGAATGCCGGAGCACTTGCTGTGAGCAATCTCTAACACTCAAATGAATAACACCCAAAACCAAAAGGCAAAACAAAAAGAAAAATTTGCCACTGCCCCTTTAAAAGAAAAGCATTCCAAATTGCTTCTCTCTGAGCTAAGCCTGGAATTAAGGCAAAGGGGCTGACTCAGGCCTCGGGAGTCACTGCATTCCCCGAGCTCCCAGCCCATCTGCTGCTTGACGGATTCTCGGACCAAAATTCACATGTGGCTTCAGCTCCCGACAGCTGAAGTGGTCTTTTTTTTTTGTCCAATTGGAATTTCAGTTTGGGGCTGGCTGGGATGAGTTCACACACACCCTAAAAACAGGTTCTGTGGGTTAGAGAAGGCTCTCTGAGCTGAGAGGAATAAGCAGACATTTTAGAAACAACACAGGTTTACTTCCTGAACTCTGCATGAATAGTCCAGCTCCTTAATATAATCCTTACTGGATTTCATCTGCCCCCTAAATATCCGCTTGCGTTGTGACCAGAACAATGGGGTATGTGCATGCTGCTAGAAGATCTTAAGAGTTGGGATTGCAGCTGCCTGCAGCTGCCCCAGCCTCAGGCAGCCCTTGTAACCAGCTTGCTTAGTCCTAGAGAGACCCTCCAAAAGCTCCCTTTCACAGGTGAGGCCCAGCTAGAACAAATGAGCAGATGTCACGGGCTTATATTTACCTTTGTAGTTAAAAGAAAATTTAAGCAGATCCCGGGTGTGAATGTTCATAATTCTGCCTATGTTGATTGAGGTCAGTTACTTCTACAGTGAGTCTTTAGCAGTTTTTAATTGTGGGGCTCAAAATTTCCAAAATATCTTACCTCATATTTTAGAGAACATCAATTTAAAAATCAAGATCATAATTTTGGGGATAAAAATCTCTGTTTTGCACTTCATCTTTTGCACATATACAGCAGCATATTAGACATACAGCAGGTATCCAAGAAATTCATGCTTTGCAAAAAAAACCGCATTAGCCAGGTATGACAGCACACACGTGTACTCTCAGAACTCAGGAGGCAGAAGGAGGAGAATCAGGAGTTCAAAGACAGCCTCAGCTACTTGAGACCCTTTCAAAGGAAATAAAGCAACTAACAAAAGCATTAAAGGAACAGTGAATATGGTCGAATTCTGAGTTTAGACCACACAGTCTGCACAGTGTAATGTCATTTACACCCAAATACGCTAAGTACTTTCCGTTCCTATATCACCTCATTTAGCAACTCAGTCCACTTCCCAGGGTGCAGCTGTGACATTGAATGCAGTGGCACTTGGTAAAGGCCATACATTACTGTTACCCTTATTTTATATGTGACCACTATCTCGCACATCACACAGCTGGTCAAGTCACCCCAGCAGCCATTCTCCAGGGCCTTCAGTTTCCTTTTTTTGTTGTTGTGGTGGTGGTTTTTTGGTTGGTTGGGTGTCATTGTTTTTGCATGTGTGTGGTGTTTTGTTTTGTTTTGTTTCAGACAGGACAAGGATGGCTCTGTTCATTAACCACCCTTCTTTAAGCCACATCTGAAACACTTCATCTGAAAGACCATCTCAAGAGAAGGGCAAACATAATTCAGTACCCCAGGCTTGCCCATCTTTCCGTGGGCTCCATCACTTCCTCTTCACAAACCCTTGTGAGGCCATTACTAACATCTCAGGTATGAGGAATACATGACTGCAGAGTGGTGGGTGAACTATTGGGAGGCAGGGGGATGAGAACACAGCGCCTTGGGCTCAGGGTGCTGAGATGGGCCTCTAGCTACTCTCCTTGGTTCTTGTATGTTGTTAGTAACACTCCAATCAGCCATAAAGCGGATGCCTGTTTCAACCTGCCCTGTGGATACAAACCCAGTTAGGTGTTGACTTGTGCCATGAAATCATTCCAAGAGCACAGGCACAGGCACAGGCACAAGTGAAAGTGGCCACGGACACCGTGTGGTCACGGACACCGCTGTGCGGCAGCTGAGAGGGACGAGATGGAAATCTCCCCCTGAACGGAGCTCCAAGAGGCACGGAGAGAGAAACAGTCAAACAGAAAGTTCAGCATGGAGCCATTTCTGGTTTTTAAGAGTCACACAGAACAATGACGCACGTATTCATAGACATCCTTGACCACTGAGGGAGAACTGTCAATAACAACAGTTGGTTCTCTGGACCGGGGACCAGGCTTGAGTTTATTAACACAATGGGTGTGTAAAAGAAAAGGAACAGAGGACAAGGGTGGGGGAGCAGAGACTCTGCCAAAAATAAAAGATCAAAATAAATAAATCGGTTAGCGCGTTCAGCTGTTAACCGAAAGGTTGGTGGTTCGAGCCCACCCAGGGGCGATGGTCCTTTGGCTTTTAACAGGCTACTAACAGCTTTCTGAATAAACAGCCACTGGGAACGAGCTCACTCTGAAAAATGCACATTCCTACGTTCTATTCAGAAACCCTTGAGACCCACAAAAAACTGCAGCCTAGGTATGAAAAAAAAGAAAGAAAGGAAAAAAAGCAAAATAAATAAATCCAATAAACATTTTCTAAAGAGAAAATACAAGATTACCCACAAGCAGTAAAGGAAATGGCATGCACACACCAGGCTTAAAACCTCAGCCTCATCGTATCCATAGAGACCAATAGGTCAGAAGACAGATGTCAGGTTACTGTCTTATTATGGATTCAATGGTTTTTAATATTTAATATTTCTTATCTCAGCCGGAGGAGTTCTGGCATTCTCCGCTGTTGGAAGCAGACCAGGCTGGACTGACTGCGTTCCTTTGTGTTGTTTCCTTAACTACTGAGTGGAGAGACTAGAAACCCCCCAAAGGCTGCCACAATCAAACCAGAAAGGAAGTAGACAACACCATCAAAGTCAGGCACCCGGACCAGGTGAATTCCAGCCTACTTTCTTACCCTCTTCCCATCCTGTCTCTTCCTCCTCACAGAAGATTTTCTTTTACCTTTAAGAAACCTAAACTGCTCCACACTGAGACTACACTTTGTTCATTACTAAATGCCTACACCAAAGCCACGTTGAATTAATAAAGCATCAGAATTCAGTATATTAGCTTAACAGATAGGCTTTGCTTATTTGAAATGTACAAATGCATGTTTCTGAAGCATCAACAGTCTAATTCATTTTCAATTTTAAGAAACACACTCAGCTGAATTTTAAAAAATAGATCTCTTTTCCCCATGAAACCCACTTTTGATACAAGAGATAAATCACCCAGATAAGAGAGGCTATTTAAAGTACAAATCAAAAATATAATTAACTATGTTTGTAACTTACAATGTGTTTACTCATGACTAATAAAACTTAAGAGGGTTCTGAAATTTCAGCAGTTGAATCGTAAGCCTTGTCTTAAAAGGACTTCAAAGACAGAGAAATGCTAATGTCTCTGGTATAACTTAATACAGAAAAAAAAAGAGAACCCACACATAACATCAGCAGCAAACATACACTGCCACATCCAAGCAATTCATGATGGAACCGTATTCTGTTTCAGCCTCACCTTTAACAGACCCACGCTCTCTTCTGCCTTTGCTGGATGTACATGAATTTAAAAAGCGAAGAGACCTGGAGATTTCTGGCGAAGTAAATAAGAATCCAGTTAGCGATGTTTTACACTGTGCGTTAAGGAAAGAATTGATCTGAAGGACCCATTTCCAAGCATAGGAAACACACATTCCCCCCAAGCTCCTCCACCTCATTAAACGGGGCTGTCAGTTAGGAGCGGGGTGCCCATTGTTCACTCTCTTCTCCTCTAATTAGATTTGACAGATTGCTCTTTCTGGCTTGACTGGCTGTTGCCAAGAACAGAGAGAAAAGAGACGGGGCTGACCCTGTCGTCATGCCCTTGGGATCCGAGACCCTCATCCTAGTCAACAGATGACAGAAACATCCCCATGGGCTTCCAATCTGTTCCCTGCCTTCTTTGGCTCTTTTTATAAATGCTCCTGGCAGTCTGAATTTTCTTATCCTCAATACTGTGAAACCGATTGCCTGGACAGGCGATGGGACTATTGTTAATGTTACTCCATGTTGCTCATAGTAACACTGTGACCTTTGTTTTTTCTGCACGCCTGGGAAAGAGGGTAGGTGGTCACACTTCCTGTCCTCCTCTTCCTTCCATTCTGTGTTTCAGGGCCTCCTGGGCCTCAGATTCATTTTGAACCCTGCAGCTGAGGATGACCTTGAACTGGGAGTGGACACACCATGCCCAGTTTTCTTCAGCTGAGGATCTAACCTAGGGATTGTACATGCTAGACAAGTACTCATCTAGTCTAAAACCCGCAAGATGGTTCAGTGGGTAAGGTTCTAAGATCTGAGTTCCATGCCCAGAACCCACATGATGGAAGGAAAAAACTACTCTCTGATCTACACACACAAACACACTGTGGCACACACACAAAATGCCACATGCATAAAAATAAATAACTGAACAAAAACAAAATTTTTTTGAGATAATGTTGGGAGAATTCCCACAGAGCTACTCCTGGTTTGACTCCAGAGTGTTAGCACCTAGCCTCAATCTGCCATTTGTGATTGCTACCTTTTGTCTCCTGGTACTCTCTATGTGAATTTTGTCTGAGTTTTTCTGAAGGTGCAAAGCCTATGCAAATTTCGTTGAAGAAGAACCCAGAACACCGCAGGCATTCTTCAGATGTGAATTTGCATTTGGCATATTCCCTTTGGGAAGCTTAGATGAGAGGTGTTGGGGTGCGAAGATTAACTTGCTTAAGGGTATAAATTGGAGACCAATAAAAGGGCCCTTTGATGAGCTACAGTGGACCAGTCCACAGAGACAAATCCCCGCTGCAGCTGGGACAGGAGAGAATCATCCCTGAGGTGCCTCTGTCTCTTGATTCCATGGACCCGAGTGAACTTACACCCACGCCAGATATACAAGATAGGGTCTCACTATGTAACTCTGGCTGGCCTGGAATGCTCTATGTAAGCCAGGCAGTCCCGGAACTCAAAGAGATCCACCTGCCTCTGTCCCCCAAATGCTGGAAGTATGTAACACCGTGACATCTTGGCCCTACTACACACACACACACACACACACACACACACACACACACACACACAATCTCATATATATGTGTGAGATTATCTAATCTAATAGCTTTGTTTGGGAGGTTAAAAAACAGGAGGAGCTGAGAAGCACAGTGGTGTTTTAGTTAACACCTACTAACCCTTGACACTGAACAAGAGCCTGCTGATTTGTGGCCCCCATCCCACACTGGTCAGGATAATCCTTCTTTCCTTGAGGAAGGAATTCTCAGTCCAGGACAGTATTTTCAGGAACTACTTTCCTTGCAGAGAGCTCTTACAATAGAAGCTGAGTCATCAAATAGCAGTGGATTCTTGGGAACAGCAGGCTCAGGAGTGTGGCCCTGGCTGTGACCTTGGCTTCTCTCTATCTACCAAGCAGCTGGGACACCAGCAAATGCCATGTGCCCAGCTTTGCTACCAACATTTTTGTTTTGTCTTTGGAGACAAGAGTCAATCTGTATATCCCTGGCCTGGAACCTGATATATAGACCAGGTTGGCCTCACACTTGCTATGTTCCTCTTGCCTCTGCCTCCAGAGTGCTGGGATCACAGGCCTGCACCATCATGCCTGGTTCTGAGTGAGGAGTAAGAGATTCATGGTTCAGTTGGTAAATTGATCACCGAGCATGCACAGGTCCCCTGTTTCCGAATATTCCTTTACACGTGTGAAGATGTGTCATTGTGATTGGTTTAATAAAGGGCTGAATGATCAATAGCTAGGCAGGAAGAGGTTAGGTAGGACTTCTGGGGGCAGAGAGGACTCGGGGAAGAAGAAAGGCAGAGTCACCAGCCAGATGCAGAGGAAGCAGGACATGCAGGAGGAGATGTAAGAGCCACCCATGTGGCAGCATGTAGATGAATAGAAATGAGTTAAGTTATAAGAGCTAATGGGACAAGCTGAGCTTTCATAGTTAATAATAAGTCTCCATGACATTTTTTCTGTGAGCTGATGGCCCCCAAAAATCCATTTACAAGCTGGGCGGTGGTGGCGCACGCCTGTAATCCCAGCACTCAGGAGGCAGAGGCAAGTGGATCTCTGTGAGTTCGAGGCCAGCCTGGTCTACAGAGCTAGTCCAGGACAGACTCCAAAGCTACAGAGAAACCCCATCTCGGAAAGAAAAAAAAAATCCATCTACAATCCCTAGTACCACAAAAAGGCGTGGTGTGGTGGGAAACTTTAACCCAGAATGGATAATTACATTGGGCCCAGAAGACTCAAGACACAGTTGTTATTTGACCTCTACATGGGCCCTGTGGTATGCACATGCCTGCACAACACCACATCTCTCTCTCTCTCTCTCTCTCTCTCTCTCTCTCTCTCTCACACACACACACACACACACACACACACACACACACACACACACTGTCATAATTAAGCACTTTTGTATTTAGGTAGCTTTCCCCTCTTCCTGTGCCCTCACCAACAGGTTGATCTTTTTGAGCTCAGCCTGGCATGCAGCATTCTCTCTTACACCAGCCCCAGTGCCTCTGCCAACCAGTGCCTCTGCCAAGATGACGGCTTTCACTAAGAAAGCCAATTGTGTCAGAGCCCAGCTCATGTGTCACCTCTTCGGGGGGCCTTCCCTTTTACCTCACTCTGTGGTTTCAGGCTGGCCTTGATTTGCAGCAAGCCTCTTGAGTCAGCCTCAAAAGTGCTAGGATTACAGATCTGAGCCACCCAAACTAGCAAACAAACAGCCACCGGTGAACGAACGTCCTTCTGTTCTAGCTCTCTGGATCCAGGGCCTTTAGTGACATTTTCTCGTTAATGCTGTCAGTTTAAACTCTGCCTTAAAGGCCTTCAAAGCTGGACCGGCCAGTCAGTGAGCTTCACCCAGGATGGCTGCTTTATCTTGTAGGACAAGGCTCTGTTCACTCTTGCTTCTAGCACTTTCCACATGCACATCTCAGAGGTCATTGAAAGCGCAGCTTCAAGGTCATTCCTCCACAAGAGCTTGCTTTCCCAGCCCAGGCCTCCATGTCCTTCTGAAGCATTCATAGTTGACAACATCTCATTTAACACTTAATTATATATGCTTATGTTACATAATTTACCGGGCTCCTTAAAATGTGGGTTAGTCATCTCTCCCTCAACTAGATTACACATTTATTGAGTGTAGGAGCTGTAATTTATACTTCTTTAAGCCATAAATTCTGGACTCGACTACACTCCAGTCCTGGCTATTCCACAGAACTATCTCTACATCATCAAGCAAATGGCTTAATTTCTCTTGTCTATGTTCTAATACCCAAAATTAATACAGAAATAAAATTTCAGGATGGCCTGGGTATACGGTGAGGCTCTACCTCAAAAAACAAACAAACAAGCCAGAAAAATGTAAAGCTGCTGCTGCTTCTTCTTCTTCTTCTTCTTCTTCTTCTTCTTCTTCTTCTTCTTCTTCTTCTTCTTCTTTTCGAAACAGGGTTTCTCTGTGTAGTCTTGGTGTCTTTCCTAGAACTCACTCAAACTTGCAGAGATCTGCCTGCCTCTGCCTCCCAAGTGCTGGGATTAAAGGCGTGTGCCACCACCACCTGGCAAGCACCTGCTTCTTATGGATGGCACATAGCACTTTACAGAGGCAGGGTGTTCCAGGACAGTTCTATAAACTGTCATGAGTTCCAGGCTAGCTTGGGTTACAATGTGAGATTCTGCTTCAGAAAAAAATAACATAATTTAAAAAGTATTAACAACAGCTGGGTATATAGCTCAGTGGTAGAGCGCTTGCCTAACATTCATGAGGCCCTAGTTCAGTCTCTATATGACACACTACACACACACACACACACACACACACACACACACACACATACACTCACACATACACTCACACACACACACACACACACACACACACACACACACACACACACGAGTAATAATAATGACAAAGTCTTTTCAAATACATAAGAGAATTAGAAATTTGGTGCCTGGGGGCCAGGGAGATGACCTAGCGGTTAAAAGCAGAATTTGCTGCTTCCAAGGGCCTGACTTTGGTTCCTGGTACCACAATGGGAGACTTACAGCTGCCTGTGACTCCTGGGGGAGGGTTCAGATTTTGCTTCTGGCCTCTTTGGGGACCCACATTCAAGTGCACAAAACACACACACACACACACACACACACACACACACACACACACATAATAAAATCTTAAACAGACAAAACCCTGATGTGCATGCATAGATAATTATTGTAAAATATTGACTGGGAAAATTATACTTCCTAACATTTGAGAAGTGTCCCAGCACCTCCTGTGGAGCCCAGGCAAGGGACCATGAGGGCTCTCTTCCACAGGGTAGGTCACCAGAAACAAGCACTTGACGACAAAACATAACAGAGATGCTTAGGATATTCTGTGGGCTGCTACCACTAATCTGCCAAGAACCAACAGGACAAAGTACCCTTGGCTTGTGATCAGGAGCACTGGCTGCTCTTTCAGAGGACCTGGGTTCAATTCCCAGCACCCGTGTGATGGTTCACTGCAGTAACTATAGTTCCAGGGAATCTGATGTCCTCTTCTGGCTCCCTTAGACACCGTGCATACACATAAGGCACATACATACAGGCAGGCTAAATGCTCACACACAGAAAATAAAAAGTTAATAAATCTTTTCATAAAAAGTTCCCATTTGTGTGGTTTTTCTGCTTCTGGACGCATGTTCTCAAAGAACAGACATAAATTCCTTCGCCGACTGCCCCGTAGCTGAGGCGACGGTGTGTCTAGTAGAGTCTAAGACAATAATAAAGGGAGGAGAAAGTAATTAAAGACCCAGGGCCAAGCTCCAAGCATACCCTGTTATTACAGTTTACATTATACCAGTTACCGTGGGCCTCTCCTATTACTTTAAATGGCGTCAACCAGCTTGTTCTGAAGGGCCAAGCCTTTGTGTCTCATGTGGTCCCTGAACTGCATCCTAGTAAAAGCCTTGGGTCTCGGGTTGCTATGGAGAAGATGAACAACTACTGTGCCCCAGGAACGTGGGACCTTGGCAGCTGATACTGCCTCAAAGGCTATCAGGCCTGTGCAGGATGCATCCTGTCATGAAAGATGGCAGGAAGTTAACTGCTTAAAGAATATCTGTGAGATGTTAGCCACCGCCCCCCCATTCCTACTCTCTAGTATGCTTAAATATCCTATTTCCAAAGGAAAGATTAAAAATTAAGAGCTGACTGGAAGCAGAACTGATGTGGTGTTTTAGGATGGGCAAGCCAGCACACTGAGTCACAGCGCCACCTGCTCTGTGGTTTCCTTTGCCCAAACCTCTTAAAATGCTCCAATGAGTCAGTTACCAGTTGAGAGCGAACATGCCTGGCTGTCACCACCAGGTTCTGCCTCTTTGGACCCTGCCTTTCTGAGCTAAGATTTCTCATTAGTAAGATGACCACTGAGAATTAGTTAGGGAAACATCTTTCCTTCTCGTCCTGTGTGTCCACTCACCCTAGCCTCGGACTTTCCGTTCTGGCTGTACAAAAGCAATGATTTTGGGAGTGGGGGTACAGGGGGTTGAGACAGGGTTTCCCTGTGTAACTTTGGCTGTCCTGGAACTCACTCTGTAGACCAGGCTGACCTTGAATTTGGAGATCAGCCTGCCTCTGCCTCCCGAGTGCTGGGATTAGAGGGGTGCATCACCACCACCACCACCCAGATTACAAGAGCATCCCATCTTTAAGCTTAAATTTGCTGGCTAGAATGATGTGCTGTTTATCTCTTCCCCAACCCCAAGAAGTGTCTAGGAAGCATTTGGGGACGTCTGGATTCAAACTGGTCATTTCAAAGGCACGGAGAGGATGGTGACACTGAATGTTTGGCCATGTGGAGCTGTCCCAACGAATGTCTCACCCAAGCCGAACAGTCAATCCATGGAGAGCTGATGGATACACCGCTCTATTTCCCGGCTACTAGATTCTCAGATTGCTCTGGAGCCGCCATGATTGTCTTAACACATACTGGGCCTTTCAGTGCAGTCCTCTGATAGAACCTCAGAGCCGGCGGCAGTCAGCGTTAGGAAAAGGGCCAGGTCAGCTCTCCGTGTGTCAGTTGCTTGGCAGCGCCGTCCCCCTGGGGTGTCCCCTGGCATCCACCCAGCCTTGCCCTCACCATGAAGCTGCTCTTTGCTCTTCCAGTAAGTCATGAGTAATCTTCTCCTCTGCAACCGGTTTTCTGGAAGAGCTTCGCCCCGTGCCCCTCACCCCAGCATGAAAAGGAAACACACCTGAGGCTTTAGGGAAATAGTTGTTCCTTTTCATTGCTCCCAGTGCTCATCATTTAGTGTAATTTGAGTCCCAGCCCCTCTGGTTTCTGAGGCTTTCTTACATTATGCTAATTGCCTTTTTAAAGTGGTCCAGCCCTGAGTGACTGGCCTCTGTCCAGTGTTCAGTTGGGGAAAGAAGGGAAGGCATGCCTCACCCTGGGGCAATGCCTGCCGCATGAAGGGTACTAGCAGTGACTCCTCTGGCTGTGGCTTCAGGAACTCTAACGATACCCCCCAAAGGTAAAAGGACTGCCAGGCACCAAGTCAGCACTAAAGAGTCCAAAATCCAGTTCCTATTTAACCAAACAAGAAAATAGTTAACCTGAATTGCGGTCCAAATGGTCTCGGTATTGCTGACAGGAAACCTCTGAAACGCCAGGCCTCTAGTTACAGTCTGAGGGGAACATAGTCCCCCTCTCCAGAAATCTGCAGAATGAGGTCAAGCACGATGTTTTCAATGGCAGACAACATTCCAGTCAAAGGTATCTGCTGAATTCTACAAAAGTGAGTCATTTCAGCTGATTCGTCACCGAGGTCACACAAGCTGCATGTGTCCCCGGGCTTTAAAAATTAAAGTCCGGATTTCCTCTCTCATAGTCTACCAGTAGGGGAAGAGGCCTGGAAGGGCCAGAAGGAAGTACTATCAAAGAGAGTCTCAGGCTTTGACTTCGGTCCCTATAAAGCAAGAGAGATTCCTCTTTGGCGATACGCACCTGTAATATCAGAAAAGCTAGCCCCAGCTTCACATGACATCTGAAGCCAACCTGAGCTACATTACACAAGATCCTGACTGAAAACAAGATAAGGGGGCAGAGGAGATGGCTCGTCCGTCAAGGCATCTGTCCCTGAACTTGATGATCTGAGTTCCAGGCCCAGAACCGACAGAGTGGAGAGAACCAGTTCCCCGAAAATATGTGTATTTGAGATGTCTCACTAAATGGCCAAAGGCTTGTCTCAATCTGTCAGTCTTTCTGCCTCAGCCCCCTGAGTAACATGGATTATACAACCTGGCTCTTACACACACAGGCAGACGTGGTACCATATATCAGACAGGCCTCGGCTTTACTATGTAGCCAAGGATGACCTTCACTTCTGATCCTCCTGTCCTACCTCTGAGTGTTTGAGCAACACCTGGGGTTGTTTGTTTTGTGCTGGGGAGGGTTGGTTTGGTTTGGTTTGGTTTGTTTGTTTGTTTGGTTTTTTTTTTTTTGGTTTTTCGAGACAGAGACAGGGTTTCTCTGGGTAGCTTTGCACCTTTCCTGGAACTCACTCTTTAGCCCAGGCTGGCCTGGAACTCACAGAGATCCGCCTCTCTCTGCCTCCCAAGTGCTGGGATTAAAGGTGTGCGCCACCACAGCCCCACTAGATTTTGTTTTTATGAGACAGGGCCTCTAAACCAGGTGTGATGGCACACATCATTAATCCCAGTCTTGGGAGGCAGACGCAAGAAGATCTCTGTGAGTTTGAGGCCAGTCTTTGCTATATAGGAAGTTCCAGAACAGCTAGAGAGCTACATAGTGAGGCCACGTCTTGAAGAAACAAACAAACAAATAAACAAGTGAGTCTCTACTTAGCTCTGGCTGTCCTGAAACTTACTATGTGGACCAGACTGGCCTCGAACTCTTAGAGCTCCATCTGCTTCTGCCTCTGGAGTGCCGGGATTAAAGGCGTGCACAGGCCACTGTTCTGGGCCTCCCAACACCTGATTTTTATGCAGTACCTCATGCATACCAGGCAAGCACTCTACCAAATGAGCTACATCCTTAGCCCTAAATGTAGTCTTGATTATTTGAGTTTATTTCCTTATTTAATATATGTAGGATTTTTGCTGTTGTTGCTGGTGGTGTTTTTTTCTGGAGATGGGTCTCTCACTAAGCCTGGAGTTGGTAAATTTGGATAGGCTAGCTGACTAATGAGCTCTAGGGACCCACCATCTCTGACATTCCAGTTCTGGGATTATAGATTTGATCTGCCACATCCTGCTCTTCCGAATACACTGTGGATCCAAACCCAGGTCCTCAGGGTTTAGTGGCCAGCACCTTACCAAGGGAACATCTCCCTAGGCCATACTTAAGTTTTTCAGGTATGGTCACAAGTAACTCAGGCTGGCCTTGAACTCAGTATGTGGCTTAGGATGAGTCTTGGATTTCTGACCACTCTACTTCCATTTCCTGAGGGCTGGGATTATAGGACTGTGTCAAGGGTCAGCTTCTAAAGTAAATCTAGAATAAAATATTATGCCAGTGATATGACTCAGTAGGAAAAGACACTGTCAACAAACCTGGCTGTAGTCAGGCTTTTTCATCGGGACCATTGGCTCCCCAATAATGACATGGGGACTTATTATTAATCATGAAAGCTCGGCCTTAGCTTAGGCTTGTTTCTAGCTAGCTCTTATAATTTAAATTAAGCCATATCTTTTTAATCTACGTTATGCCACGAACTCATTATCTCATCTTCATTTGCCCATCCTGCTTCCTCCACGTCTGGCTGGTGACTCTGCCTTTCTTCTTCCCAGATCCCTCTCTGTCCAGAAGTCCCTCTTATGCCCCCTGCCTAGCTATTGGCTATGTTTATTAAACCAATCACAGTGACATATCTTTACACGGTGTAATCAAGTATCTCCCAACACCTGACAAACCCTAATTCAATCCCTAGGAGAAAACTGACTCCCTAGAGGTACCCTTTGTGCCCCTGCATGGTGCCCCCCAAGTCCGCCTACACCCCAACAAACAGGTGTAAATGTTACAGGTGGTATCTAAAGGCAGCCTGGGCTGGAAAGCTGGCTCTTGCAGTGGACCCGTACTGTATTCCCAGAGCCCACCTGGCAGCCCACAATCTTCTCTAGCTCCTGTTTCAGGGGGTCTGATGCCCTCTTCTGTCTTCCTGAGGCAGCAAGCACACACAGGCTATACAGACAGACATGCAGGCAAACACTCATAAACATTAAAGAAATTGTTCCAATGAAGGAATGAAAACTTACCCAGAAAGCCTACGGCCCTTAGAACGTGACTGTGCAGGCTCGAACTCTGCCGCTGTTGTTTACTTGGTGACTTTTGGCAAAATACCTAATCTTTTATGCCTCGATTTTGTCATCTTAAAACAGGAGTGATTATAGATAGTATCAAATTCTGAGAACTAAGAGGAAGAAGAATTCCAAGCACTCCAAAAATAAGGCAGCACGTGAAGACTGAGGTCAAGGGTAGCCTAGCCTACCTTGGTGAGTGTTGTTTTAAGAAAACATCTGGCTGGGCGGCGGCGGCGGCGGCGGCGGCGGCGGCGGCGGCGGCGCACACCTTTAATCCCAGCACTCGGGAGGCAGAGGCAGGCGGATCTCTGTGAGTTCTAGCCCAGCCTGGTCTACAAAGCGAGTTTCAGGATAGACTCCAAAGCTACACAGAGAACTCTGTCTTGGAAAAAACCAAAAATAAATAAATAAATAAATAAATAAAATAAAAATAAAAATAAAAATCTGGATAGGCCTGTCGTGGTGGAGCACGCCTTTAATCCCAGCACTCTGGAGGCAGAGGCAGGTGGATCTCTGTGAGTTCAAAGCCAGCCTGGTCCACAGAATGAATTTCAGAACAACCATGATGACACAAAGACAAACCTGTCTCAAAAAACAAAAGGAAGGGGGGAGAAACATCTGGATGTAGTGGAGCATACCTGCAATGCTACCACTCGGGAGGTAGAGGCAGAAGGATCTCAAATTGAACAGATTGGAGTAAACAGAAGCCAGTTCCAGGCCAATCTGGGCTCTCAGCAAGACTCTACACAACACACTAGGCCCATGACACAGTCATTACAGCTGAGATCAAAACGTCACAAATCTAAAGACTTCTTGGGCTACAGAGCAAAATGCCCAGCACAGAGTCCAGTGTACAGTAATTACTTAAAACATGTATTTACATCTCTCTGGCTAGAGAGATGCCTCAGTGGTTAAGAACACTGACTGCTCTTCCAGAGGACCTGAGTTCAGTTCCCAGTGCCCACACGGTACTCACAACCATCTGTAACTCCATTCTAGAAGGTCCTACCTCTTCTTCCGGCATGTCCAGGGCCAGGTACACATGTGGTACACAGACATACAGCAGGCAAAACATCTATACTCATAAAATAAAATAAGACAAAATTTTAAAAAGAAATATTACTGAGCTGGGCACAGAGGTACACATCCCCCACTGCACACACTAGTTCAAGGGTCCTTTTTTCTCCAATACATTTATTTATATTATTGTTGCTGCTGCTGTTGTTGTGTGTGGGTGTTTGTATGGTCACATTGTGCACACATAAATACACATATGCACAGCTTGCTTCTGGAGGAATACCTTTGTATTGTTGTTTCTAGGGATCAAACTCAGGTCATCAGGCTTAGCAGCGCCTTTATCTGCTCCCCTCCTCCTCAACTCTGTGTTCAGATTCTTTATTATGCTTTTAGTTAAAGCTGGTGATAACAGAACATGCATCATATCTTAATCTATTCCCCAACATCTTCCTAGCGCTCTGCAGTGGGGACTGACACTCATGAAGATGCCGATGAGCCATTTGTGCGAAGCTACCATTTTACACAGATTGTAGAACACAAAACAGACCGCTTGCATAAAATCCCAGGGGATAATGGAAGCTGGATGTTTTGCAATGGTTTTTATCTCCAGTGCTTCTGACACTAGCTCCCGGTGTTTAGGCAAACAGAGGCTCTGAGGGACCTCGCAACAGTAGCCCAGAGCCTCCTGGTTGCTAGCAACAGTAACTACATAGAGCCACAAAGATTTGGCCTTTTACAGAGTACTCAGAAGCCTGGGGCTGGTTTCTTATTTCAGACACAGCAAAGGTAGCACACAATAGCTGCTTCCTTCCTGTATTCTTAGCTTTCCTTTACTGATCTACTCTTAACCTTTTTTTTTTTTAAGATTTATTTATTTATTATGTACACAGAAGAGGGCACCAGATCTCATTACAGATGGTTGTGAGCCACCATGTGGTTGCTGGGAATTGAACTCAGGACCTCTGGAAGAGCAGTTAGTGTTCTTAACCTCTGAGCCTTCTTTCCAGCCCATGACTTTTACTTATTTATTTGTCCATATGTGTGGATGTGAAGGTTGAAGGAAAACTTTGGTGCATAGATTCTCTAATTCTACCACGTACATCATTGGATCGAACACAGGCTTGGCAGCAGGTGACTTTACCACTGAGTCATCTCAATTTCCTCTACTCTGCTTTTCAATTTTAAATACTTTTTTTCATACAATATATTTTGATCATGCTTTTCCCTTCCCCAACTCTTCACAGATCATCCCCACCTACCCAACTTTATGTTCTTTCTCTCTTTCAAAAAAAAAACAAAAAACAAAAATAAAACCAAAACAATAAGATGAAAATGCCCAAACAAAACTAAATTATTGTATTTATAAACTTTATTATATTCATATACTTTATTATATTTCTAAAATGCCCATACACAAATACGGAGTTCATTTTGTGTTGCTAACTATTTCTGGGAATGAAGCGCGCCCTGGAGTGTGGTTGATAGACTCAGTGAAACTCCACTGGAGGAATTGATTTTCCCTCTGCCAGCAAGTATTAACTGCAAATAGTCTTGATTAGGGATGAGATCCGGGTCCACATCCCCGTCTCTGTGCTAGACCCTGTGTGACTTGAAGCTGTGCAGACCCTGTGAGGAGACAGAGTCACAGACGGAGTCACGTGTGTCCTAGGCAGGCCTCAAACTCAGTTTGTGTCAGAAGACGACCTTGCTTTCCTGCGGTCTCCCGAGTCATCACGTCTGGCTTGTGCTGTGCAGCCGACTGAGCTACTCAAGCAGTTTATGCGGCCGGCTGCATCCGGGTCTCTAGACTTGGGCTTTTTAAACAATCGTAAACATTTTTGTAATTGTTGGTCTTCCGTGAGCATTACTATTGATTTCCACTCTCCTGTACACACTTAGGAATGGTAACTGGAAGATTTCTTTCCCGAGTTTCTTCTCTAATTCGTTTTTCAGATAAGGTAGAAGCATGCAGAAGATGAAATGCAGCGTGGCAGTGTAAGGTTTTTCCATGACTCATGGAAGGAGATCGCGTGAGAGCTCCTCCTTGCAGAATCCACACTCTGCTCTCCAATCCCTCCGAGCTGCCGTATTTCAGTCCCTGACCACCGGGCTCCTGCCTCTCCCTATCCTTTTTATCTGCCATGAACTGTTTTCTCTTTTGCCTGAAGCTGTAAAGTCAGGTGACAGGAAAAGTAGTGACTGGGTTGAAAATTACCCCCAACCTTGCTAGTCCATCTCCTAGCAACTGTACGGTTTGTTGCTTAGCAACATGAGAAGTGAGAGCGCAACCACTCTCACAAATCTAAAAATACAGAAAACATTTTTTAAAGACTCAACGGTGGACTTCTCTATTAAAATATACTAAATGCAGAGACAGTCGTAGAGATTAGCTCTGGTGCGTCTCCACCTCTTACAATGTGCACCCTGGAACAATCTGCTCTTGACAGAAGCAGAAGAAGGGGAAAACCTGCAGCCTTTTAAAATCTTTTTGCTTCTGTGTGTCCATAACCAGGGCTTAAATTTGTGGGAGGGGAGAGCTGCTCAGATGATTCCTAAGGTAACAGTGCTTGCCACCAAACCTGATGATCCCTGGGACCCACGTCGGAAGGAGACGACCAGCTAGCTCCCACAGCTGTTCTCTGATCTCTACCTGTGTGCCACATGAAACCCATTAATTAAATACATGTATTTTGTTTTGTTTTTAACTCAAGTTCAGGGGCTGGAGAGACGGCTCTGTGGTTAAGGTCACTGGCTGCTCTGGGACCTGGGTTCAATTCTTATCAATTTTTAAATCTAAAGGAAGATGGAGAAATATTTTTCTTAAATATCCCCTTAAGTCGGATGCAGTGACTCATGTCTATAATCCTAGCATTTGGGAAGTAGAGGCAGGAGGGGAAGTAGTTCAAGACCAGCCAGGACTACATGAAACACTGTCTCAAAGAAACAGACAGGACCTGGGGTGTGGCTTAGCAGGTAACCTGGGGTGTGGCTTAGCAGGCAAAGGAACTCTCCATCAAGCCCCAAAACCTGAGTTCCAGCCTGGGACCCAGATGGTAGAGAGAGAGTTGACTCTTTAAAGTTGTCCTTTGACTTCTGGAGTGTTCCATGACATGTGCACCCACTCATGCCTTTAATCACAAAACTAAGGAGGCAGAGGCAGGTGGATCTCTGTGAGTTCAAGACCAGCATGATCTATGGGGTGAGTTCCAGGACAGCCAAGGCTACACAGTGAAACCCTGTCTTGGAAACCTCCCCTACCCCCCCCCCCAAAAAAAAAGAAAGAAAAATAAAAAACAGACCCATACCAATTACACCAAACTTTGACGTTTCCAAGAGGGAAAACTACTAATTCTAAAAGACTCTGATTGGCTGAATACAAGCTACTGAACAGTTCGGGGAAGGAGACAGAAATCTTCAGCAGCACATCTACTTCAGAGCACCGAGGAAGGACGGGCACTTGGGGCCACTCCAACACCATTCGGAAGCTTGTCTTCTGTTTGAATTTACATATTTGTGGTGGTTGGAATGGTAAATGTCTCTGAAAGCCTTGGGTATTTGAACTCTGGTGCCCTTTGGCCTTGGTGCTGTTGGGGAGGTTATGGAAACTTCAGGAGCACGGCCTTGCTGGAGGAAGTCCCTGGGCTTTAAGTTTGCTCAATTTCAGTTTGCTCTGCTTCAAGTCTGAGGTTGAAGATGTGACTCTCAGCTTTGGTTCCTCCCATGACTCCTGGCTATCAAGGCTCTCCCTCTGCGACTAAACCAAAATAAATTCTTTCTTACTTTTGGCTCTGGTGTCTTTTGAAAACGAATACAATGTTAAAAGAGGTCAAAGATCGAGCCCCAAATCTTATGCTACATCGTGTCTTCCATTAGGTCCTTTGACTAACAAAATTGGTCAAGCTTTACAAGTTCGTCATTTGCTGGTTCCAAGTGTTATTAAGGTGATCTTCAAATATAGTTGACAGACTTAATGATTGGTTGAAATTAATTTTAAATAAATATAATGACATATTTACCATAGTGCACGGAAGGGGTTGGGGCATGGCTCAGACAGCATTGTGCTTGCCACACAAGTATGAGGACCTGAGTTCAATCCCCAGCATCCAGACGGTAAAGCCAGGCACCGTGGCTCATGGCTCATGCCTGTAACCTCAGCTCCGAGGAAGTAGACCCAGAGGATCTTTGGGGACCAGTGACCAGGCAGTTTAGCTAACAAAAGATAAAGATTGGGGAGAAACGTGAGAAACCGGTACTGGGTGTGGGGGGGAGGGGAGCCTGGAGTTTCCTTTGATGACTGTTAAATCCCTGTAGCCAGAGCACCATGGCAACCTTCCCAGTCTGCCACTTAATTTCCATCTGCTCGGCAGAACAAAGGGAGCTGAACAAAGGTGGTCCAGCATACATTCTGCTAGTGCCCTGGGCATCATCTAAGTCAATGAAATGCAACTAAGTTATCAATTGTGTTTTACAAAAACTGGGCTTCCAGCTGGCCGGGGATATGGCTCAGCTAGTAGAGTGCCTGCCTATGATGTGGGAAGCCCTGATTTTGACTGCCCAGCACTAAGCAAAACTGGGTGTGGTCGTACGAACCTGTCACTGCAGCATTCAGGAGAGCAAGCCGAAGGAGCAGACATTGATCAAGGTTATCCTTGGCAATACAGCAAGTATGAGGCTAGCCTGCGGTACGTGAAACTGTTTCAAGAGAATAAGGAGGATGAAGAGAAGGGAGAAGAAGAGGAAGAGGAGGAGGATCGGAGCAGTTAGGTTATAAAATAAAGGAGAAGAATGAACAGCTTAAAAGAATGGAGTGGTTGTGGGCAGTGGTGGTGCACACCTTTAATTCCAGCACTTGAGGGGCAGAGGCAGGTGGATTTCTGTAGCAGAAATCTGAACAGGTCTTATTAATAAGAACAAACCTGAGGCCAGTTATTGGGGTGAATGCTGGAAGATCAGAGAAGCAGAACAGGCCACAGCTACCTCACCTTGCCTGTTCCTCAGCTGATCCTGTTTCCTCAGACTGGAAGCCTCTGTGTCCTCATCCAAATGGAACTCAGCTGAACTGCTGCTCAAAAGCCTGAAAGCTGAACCAGCCAAATGCTTCTAGTTTCTGGTCTTCCCGCCTTATATATCTTTCTGTTTCTGCATCACTCCCTGGGATTAAAGGGTTGCTTTCTGGGATTAAAAGCGTGTGTCACCATGCCTGGCTGTTTCCAATGTGGCCTTGAACTCAGAGAGATCTGCCTGCCTCTGCCTCCCGAGTGCTGGGATTAAAGGTGTGTACCACCACCACAGAGACACTTGCTCCACCATGTTGATGGCTGCTCTATTCATAATGGTCAGAACCTGGAAACAACCTGCATGTCCCTCAACAGAAGAATGGATCAAGAAAATGTGGTACATTTACACAGTGGAGTGTTAGCTGCTAAAAAAGAATGAAAACATGAAATTCGAAGGTAAATGGATGAGCCTAGAAAAAAAAAAATCATCCTGAGTAAGGTATATCAGACCCAGAAAGACAAATATGGTATGTATTCACTTATATTGTGGATACTGGCTACTAGGTCAATGATAACCAAGTTACAATCCAGGGTAAGGGACTAGGGGGTACAGAGAGATCTCCTTAGGAGAGGGAAATAGAACAGTTAGGGATGGATGGAGAGCAGAAGAGGGGGATCAAGAAGGGAGAAGGAGGAGGGGGGGTAAGGGAGGGAATATGAGGAGAGACAGCTAAACTTAAGGGACAGTTGAGGAGTAGTATGAATACCTACTACAACAGAAGCTTCCTAAAATATATACATATGTGAAGACAAACTAAGTGAAATCACCAAATAATGGGAGAGACAGGGCCCCACCTGGACACCTTTTGTCACAAAATGAATCTTCCAGTACCAGGACTGGGTTACATCTAATTGAATTGTTGGTCAAAGGGGTTCCATGGGAACCCCCAAACAACCAGGCTGTTACTAAGACTATGGTTGGTCTCCATGAGGTGATGCCAGGTCTCATTGCTGAAGACAACAGCCACACAGCTCACTGAAGAGGGAGAAGTCAAGTTGGTGTCTACATGGAGCCTCCACCCCTATGTGCTAGCATCTTTGATGCAGGAAGGTGCTCTCTCTCTTCTTTGTTGACGGTGTTGTTGTTTGTTTTTTGAGACAGGGTTTCTCTGTGTAGCTTTGGTACCTGTCCTGGAAATCACTCTGTAGACCAGGCTGGCCTCGAACTCACAGAGATCTGCCTGCCTCTGCCTCCCGAGTGCTGGGATTAAAGGCGTGCGCCACCATCGCCGGGCCAGGAAGGTACTCTTTAAACTACTGAAAGGGAAACATAAACACCAACCCAGCCACAAACCCTGTGATCTATAATGCTGTCATGCCTGCAAGATGTGCTAGAACCGCAGAGATCCTCAGCCTTCTTAACGCTGTGACCCTTTAATACAGTTCCTCATGTTGTAGTGACCCCCCACCACAGAATTATTATTTTATTGTTACTTCATAACTGTGATTAGCAATGGTTATGAATCATAATGTAAACATCTGTGTTTGCCAATGGTCTTAGGCGACCCCTATGCAAGGATCATTTGAACCCCAGGTTTAGAACCACTGTGGTAGGCAACAGTGGCTCAAAGCTTGTGGAGGTAACCAGCCAATATCTGATTTGACATAGGGTCTACTCCACGAAATGGAATCCATACCAGACACTGCTCAGGTGACACCCAAGGACCTGGGGTAAAGCAAATACTACTGGTCTTCAAAAAACAAAAGTAGCAATAAAATGAAAACTAACTGTCGGGCATTGGTGCCGCACACCTTTAATCCCACAGTGCTTGGGAGGCAGAGGCAGGTGCACCTCTGAGTTCAAGGCCGGCCTGCTCTACAAAGCGAGTTCCAGGACAACTAGGGCTCCCCAGAGAGAGCCTGTCTGGGGGAAAAAAAGACTCCTAATGATATTCTGCTATACTCATAGAAACAAAGACAGCCAGGCATTTTGCAGAGAGACACCTAGGAACACTCAGCCCTAAACAGGATGTCGCCATGAAATCTGTCCCCTCAGGGGCTCCTGTGGAAGAAGAAGCAGAGAGTATGAGAGCCAGAGGGGATGAGGGACACCAAGAAAACAAGGCCCTTTAAATCAACATGACCAATGTGCATATGAATCCACACAGAGAAGGACAATGCTGCTTACTGACTTGCTCCCTCTGGCTTACTCAGTTACTTTCTTATACAGAACAATCCCACTTGCCTAGAATGGTACCACCCACAGTGGGCTGGGTCATCCTACATTGATTAGCAATTAAGAAAATATCCACTGGCCAATCTGATGAAAGGATATTTTTTTAGTTGACATTTCCTCCTCCCAGGTGACTAAGTCTGTGGAAGCTGGAAGCTGAAGATAACTATGACATTCCACCCCCAACTCCTACCCCAGTCAACCTTGACACATAAACATGTCACTTCAAACCATAACCTTTCAACACGTTAAAAAATCTAGGACCTCAAGAGAAGAGAAAAGAAAAGAAAAGAAAACAACCCAAGATCTCTTTAAATTTTTAATGTCTCTCAACTATGGGCTCCCATAAAATCAAAAACAAGTTTGTCTCAACAACAACAAATCCCAGCACTTGGGAGGCAGAGGCAGGTAGAACTTTGTGAGTTCAAGGCCAGCCATGGTCTACAGTGAATTCCAAGATAGTTAACGCTATACAGTGTGACCTTATCTCAAAAAAATATATACTTTCTTATGCTAACAGGGAAAAACAAGGGGAGATTATAATCAGATCAACATAAAACCCAAACCTGACTATATAAAAAGCTCAGTGTCCAGTGTCTGGGACTCACTTATGAATTTCTGGGCTCCAATGGGCTTGGGTAGGCTCTCTGCTTTGACTCTGCCATCCAGAGCACAGAGTTTGGCTTATAGGCTCAGGTGGAATCCATTCCACAACTGCCACGACCTTGGTCAATGCCCCCTGACCCTGGCATCTCCAATATCCTGGGGTCTCCATCCACTGCAGCTGAGACCGCTCCATCACCAGTACCTCCTCGTATCTCTCACAGTGCCAAGCCTCAGGTTCTTTCCATGACTCCTTCACTCCTGGGGCCTCCACTGCACCTACTGTTTTCCACACCAACTTCTAGAACATTTATTTAAAACTGAACGCAATTTAAAATCAGTGTGTGCAGCTAGGGATGTAGCTCTGTTGGTAGAGTGCTTGTCTAGCACTCATGAAGCCCTGGGTTCAGTCCTGAGCACCACATCAAAACAGGCATGGTGTGAAATGCCTATTGTCCCAGCACTTGGAGCACAGAAGCAGGAGGCTCGAAAGTTCAAGGTCATTCTCAGTTACATTGCAAGTCTGAGCCCAGATTGGAACTCATGAGACTCTTGTCTAAACAAACAAGTAAACTGGCTTGAGGAGATGGCTCAGTAAGATTCTTGCCATACAAGTGTGAGGACCCATGTCTGGATCCTTAGAAATCACATAGACCTGGGAGAGTTAACAGGAAACAAGACAGAGATCCTGTTCTAAAAGTGGGGTGGGGGGCCCACACCCCAGGCTATCCTCTGACTTCTCCATGTGTACATGCTTATAAGGCCCATTGTTATTCAAACCACCAGTGTGTGTGTGTGTGTGTGTGTGTGTGTGTGTGTGTGTGTGTGTGTGTTTGGTAATTTCTTTCTTTCTTTTTTTTTTTTTGAGCTGAGGATTGAACTCAGGGCCTTGCCCTTGCTAGGTAAACACTCTACCACTGAGCTAAATCCCCAATCCTGGTAATTTCATACACGAATACACTCCCTATTCCAATTCCAAATTGGAATTTCTCCTTACAAGTTCCTATCTTCCTCCTCTTTGTCTTCTCTCCCACTGCCCTTCGACTGAACCTCACACAATCGTCATACTGCTTTTAGTATAGTACATATACATGACAGATCATGCTGCAGAATACAGATCACGTCACTCTAGTGTTTAAAGTAGACTAATGACTCCCTACTGTGTATAAAACGATGATCACGAATCCTTAATTCACCTCTTTCAATTCCGTACACATCTTCTACTTAAAATCATCTGAGTGAAAGCTGGCGGTGGTGGCGCACTCCTTTAATCTCAGCAACTGAGAGGTAGAGGCAGGTGGATGTCTGTGAGTTCTAGGCCAGCCTGGTCTACGGAGTGAGTTCCAGGACAGCCAGGGCTACACAGAGGAACCCTATCTCAAAAAACAAACAAACAACAAACAATAATGAAAGAACAGCCCTCATAAACCTCATATGTTTAACACTTGGTCAGCAATTGGTGGAACTGTTTGGGAAGGATTAAAAGGTGTGTCCTTCTTGGTGGAGATAAGTCACTGGGGATGAGCTTCGAGGTTTCAAAGGACTAGTTCCATTCCCAATGTGTCTCTCTGCCTCCTATTTGAGGTTTGAGATGTGAACTCTCAGCTGTTCTTGTCACCATATTTTTGCTCCACTATCATGGACTGTCACCCTCTGGAGCCATAAATACAATTGAATGCTTTCTTTTATAAATTGCCTTGGAGCTGGGCAGTGGTGGCACACACCTTTAATCCCAGCACTTGGAAGGCAGAGGTGGGTCTATCTCTGTGAGTTCGAGGCCAGCCTGGTCTACAGAGTGAGTTCCAGCACCAAAACTACACAGAAAAACCCTGCTTTGAAAAACCAAACCAACCAACCAACCAAATAAATAAATAAATAAATAAATAAATAGCTTTCATCTTAGTTTTTTTAGTTTGCTGTTTTTGTTTTTTGAGACAGTTTCTCCATGTAGCCCTGGCTGTCCTGGAATTCACTCTGTAGACCAGGTTGGCCTTGAACTTACAGAGATCCGCCTGCCTCTGCCTCCAGAGTGCTGGGATTAAAGGTGTGCACAGTCATAGTGTTCTATCACAGCAATAGAAAAATAACTAAGGCACACTCCAAAAACAAAAACGTGGGCTGGGAGATGATAACTCGGTGCTTGGATAGCCCGACAACCTGAGTCTAGATCCCTGGATCCATGGGAAAGCCAGTATCAGCTTGTCTTCTTGCTGACCTTCACTGTGTGTGTCTTTACACATGAACGTGCCAACACACACACACACACACACACACACACACACACACACACTAAACACATAAGTACATCGAATTTTCTGTTAAAAAATGAGATTTGAGATCTGGGTATGATGGCATATGCCTAAAATCAGCACTTGGGCAATGAAAGCAGAGGGATCAGGAGTTCAAGCCAACTACAGCTACATATTGAATCTATCCCAGGCTACACGAGCCATTTCTCAGCATAACAAACAAGAAAAGTTTATGAAGTAGACTTGACGTGACTTAGGGTGATTCCCAGGAGCCCAAATCAAGTGAGAGAGAAGCCAATGATGGTTTCTGTTTCTGACTTCAGAAGCCAGGTGAGCAACACAACCTTTCAGAGCTGAGTATTGGAGAAGGTAGCAAATTCAATATCAGATACTTGAGAAAGCTAAGGTGAGCTGGAGCTAAGGGGAGACATCATCTGGGGTTGAGTCTCATGGCACGCACAAGGCTTGGTAAAGGGCAAGGTCTGAACACGCAAATAGGTAATTAAACCACAGAAGTAGTAAGAAACAAAGTTTTTATGGCAATATCTCTGTGAGCAGAATGAACCTGTTAGCAGGATGTATTATAACTTGCTTGTGGATGTATGTAAAGGAATCAACAGTCAAATTAGAACCAGCAATATGTAAACAAATAAACATGTCATCCACAGTTTGAATGCTATTACATAAGGAGGAAAAAGAGCAGACTGATCCACCCACTCAGATCTCCACTTACATATTGAAGATGGCAGGCTTTAGTCTGTTTCTGACCCAGATCTTACGGTTATTTATGCTCAAGAGGAGAGAAGAACACCTCTCCTGTGCATAAGGAACCAAATGGCTCTGAGGTAGAGTGACAAAGAGTGATCCTTACAAATCCTTTTTTCATCCTCTGCAAAAAGCACAAAGAACTGAGCATTGGGGAAAGAAGACATTTCTCAGCCTTTTATATTGGAAAGAAATAGAAATGCATCATTGTACTTCAAGAAAAAAAAAAAAAGGTTTGTATTACACTTCATCATGGCCTTGTAGTGTATGATTTTTTTTTTCATTATTAAAATTTGGGGGAAGGAGGGGAGGCTTAGTTGGTAAATGCTATGTTCACCAAGGTTGGGAATTTGAGTTTTATTCCTGGGACTCCCATGGTGACAGGAGAATCTGCTCTCATAGCTGCCCTCTGGCCTCTAGACATACTGTGGCACACTCACACACACAAATATGTGCAATAAATGCAATCATTTTAAATTGTGACAATATTTTCAATAAGCTGTTTATCAATCCCTATGGATGCATCTTTTTTTAATGAAGCAGAGTTGGGGGACTTTAAAATAGATTTTTTTTTTTTTTTTTTTTGGTTTTCCGAGACCGGGTTTCTCTGTGTAGCTTTGGAGCCTATCCTGGAACTCATGCTGTAAAACAGATTTTTAAGCATGAGAGTTAAGAGAGAATCTGTCAGAAAAATACCCAAGAGAGTGGGTGTGGTCTTCTCTAAGACCAAGCAGGGGTGTGGGCTTTTTAAGAGAGAGCTGCCATCACTTAATTCTTATCCTTGCTAAATGTACTTACAGATTAGAAGTATTCATCTTTATTCCCGATTCTTTACTAAAATAAACTTTTATCTCCTAAAATGACGGAGAGGGTGGAGGATTGTTTCTCCTATGAAATATGCAAGAGGCAAACAAATGACCTGTGTGTTGGTTTTATGGATTTGTTTTCCTCTAGAAAAGACTTTCACAATACACTCAAACAAGAAAAGCAGAGCTGTGGATGGCAGGCTGGAAGAACTCACGGCCGGCCACCATTGTTGCCGCGCACCGGCAGCTGCTCTCTTCCCAAGGCCCCCCTCCCACACCCGCTCCTTGCCAGCCGGCGGGATGAATGGACTCCATAGAGACTGGAAATAGTGCTGCCGAAAACCAAGACTGTGCTGCTGAGAACTAAAAAGGGAAATCATCTGTCAAAATTCAGATTTTCAGCGTGGTGCCCAAACAAACATCTCTTTACCTCTGAAATTTTATCCAGCAAATATTCAGTGGTCTGCAGCTCAGAGACTCACTCGATATAGACCATCCTTGCTGATAATGGAGGCTTTCTAAATAGCAAAAGAATGCCACTGTAATCCATTTCCTAGGGGTGAAAGCAAGGCATTTTTTGTCCCAAGGGGCAATTGAGCAACAACCACAGTCTCTAGCTGAATAGCAGTGCTGTGAGGAGCCCCTGTTCCCACAGTTAGAAGCCCAACTGCAGACGGGGCTATTTACGGAATTCAGGGAACTACATAAAATGAACTGCAGTCGACTGACATTGCACATTTGTCTGGGGGATGAAAACAAGATCACAAAATGGTTTCCTTTTATATTATATAACTCTCCCCTTTTAACATTGGTATCTCAGTTATTTTTTACTTGGTGTCACCCCTCCTCCAAAAAAGAGCAATGCAGAAATACAAGCCCACACAAAGGAAGAGCTAGTTTTTAAACTCAATTCTTTCTCCTTATAGTTTCTGAGTCCTGTATTAGAAAGGGTGGCTCATTTCTAGGGATAAAATACCCCGGGGCGGCGGGAGTGGGGAGTGGGAGGTGGGGGGGAGTGGGCGTGGAGCGGAGATAGAGAATACTACCCGTAAAGAAAGCTTTCCTAGTAAACTACTAAATTCTGTTTTGTACATTATTTCTCTTTGGTTTTGTTCTCTTTTGCTTTTTGAGACATGATCTCACACTGTAATCCAGGCTGGCCTGAAACTAGCTGCAGTCCTCCAGCCTCTGCCTTCAAGGCTGGGATTTACATGCATGAACCTCTAAGGCCAGTTAAGATGACCTTGAATTGCAGCTCCTCCTGCCTCTGACTCCCAGGTGCTGCTGAGATTACCAGCGTGGCCTGTTCCTACTGGGCTTCTGAATCTTGTTCAAGTAATAATAATAATAACAACAATAATTGTAAAAATCAGCATTTACCCCAGCCATTTTGACCATTCCCAACTTCTCTGCTATTTTTTTTAAAGCAATTAAAGATATTGGAACCTGGCGGAAGTATTCGAATTTAGTATACTATGAATGAAACGCTAGAATTTTCCATTAAAAAAAAAAAACAAACAAAACTCAACGTAAATTCTGTGATTAAATGGTGAGGGAAACCTTAGATTATTTTAACTATAGCTTAAGGTTTAAGCCATGTGTAATCATCCAACCCCAATTTTCTTTCTTCCCTCCCCTCCCCAACCCCACCCCATAATGGATGCTGGGCTAGTCGCCTTTACACAGCCTTTGTCTGAAGGATGCAAAGTCTACGGATGCTAGGGGGAAGGGGTGGGGGAGAGATTACCTCATACCATGTCGCTTGCACCAATCACCACTCTCCTGTCGCGGCTTCTCTGGGCAGACAGAGGGGTCTGGACCAACAGGAAAAGGCCGTGGCCCATCCCCATGGTGACCGAGCTGTATATAAGGAGCTGCATCCGCCCATGTGCCGCAGGTTCTCTTACATCGACCGCCTAAGAGTCGCGCTGTAAGAAGCAACACCTCCTCCTCGCCTCCGCCACCTCCCGGCAGCCGCGAAGCAGCAACCATGGTGAGCCAGCCTCCTCTGGCCCTCGGTAACGGGGTGGGGGAGTCAGTCGCCCGATCTGCCAGGAAAAGCCTTTTGTCATCCCTGCGGGAAGGCTGGTCTCGATGCTTTGTTAAGTGGAGCTTGGCGCGGAGTCCCTAAGTCCGGCCGCCGCAGTGCGGGATACGGAAACGCCCAGACCCGGGGAAGAACAAAGGCGCCCGCGAGGGTTCGCTCGCACCGCCCGGGGCCGCGGGGCGGGGGCTCGGGGGGCAGGGGGCCGGCTGCGGCGGGCGAGCCGGAGGGCCGGCAGGCCGGGGCGGCGGCCCACTTCTCTGGGAAAATGGTTAGTTTGCGTCGGATCCATGGCAGCCGGTGTCAGGGCGGCGCAGGGGCGGGGTTGTTTGTCTCTTGCTTCCGTGGCGTTTTGGGAGGCGTTCGCCCTCTCTAAACTTCCCTCGGGAGCGGTTTGGTACTTTCATTTTTTAAAAATTGGGGACATGTAGTCGTACAAGAGGTCTTGTTTGCTTGAGTATCAAAGGTACGATTTACTTAAGGAGGGGAACGTCTCGCTGGGGGGAGGGGAGCTGGATGGTTGGCCAGGGACAAAGCCCACTTTGTGAGGAAGCCCGGGTACGCTGATTGTCAGAACCCAGGGAGACGCCCTTCCCCGCCCCCCGCAGACAATGAAAGTTGTAGCTCTAAAGTCGATGGAAGAATATCTCTATAGAATGAAATAATAGTAACATATTATGTGGTATGTAAAGATTCATCGAATAAAATTTTCTAGTTTTAAATGTTAATCTTTTTACTCGGTTTTTATTGTTGGCGCTTGTTTCTGACTTAGCTTTAAGGATATTTCGGTTCCATACAGTGGAAAAGATTCTGGGAAACCTTCAGAAAGTAATGAAGCTGCTGCAAAGAAACAAATTATACTCTGTATCCAAACTGTCTTTTGTTCTAATACATCTTCACTAATTCATTAATTCAGGCATATGACCCAGGCAGGGTCAGGACACAGAAAGCAGTGAAGAGATCGTATAGACAGCTTCTGGAATTAGAGCTTTCTCTGTTAAATAATGTAACAAAGGGCACAGGCACAGCGAATGCGGTGATGCAGAAGTCACACTTTGTCTAGCCTCTAACCTCAGTGTACTGCTGCATTCTGCAGATACTCTGCAGAAGGGTGTGGCTCTTGGCCTCAGCCGCAGTACAGATGTCCCTGTTGAAATACCAGATCCTATAAGATGAAACATTCATCTTTCTTTACCAGGAAAAGAATAATAGACAATTAATCTCATTTTACAGAATCTGTGCTTTGAATATTTTTCAAATATGAAAGTTCTTCTTTTCTTCAAGTATGGCTGTGGGAACAATGGGTTTGCACCATGCCTTAAGCAGTATTAAGGTGACATTCTTCAGACCACACCCCTTTGCAGTGTTTGTAGCAGGTCCTTATTCTTTCTGTCATCTAAGGATATGACTTCAAATAAATTTCAACAATATTTGTATTATTAGAAACACTTTAGAAATCTATTAAAATCTAAAATAAGAATAAATCTTAATTTTATAATTTTTTTTCCCCTTTCCACAGCGTGAGTGCATCTCCATCCACGTTGGCCAGGCTGGTGTCCAGATCGGCAATGCCTGCTGGGAACTCTATTGTCTGGAACATGGCATCCAGCCTGACGGCCAGATGCCAAGTGACAAGACCATTGGGGGAGGAGATGACTCCTTCAACACCTTCTTCAGTGAGACAGGCGCTGGCAAGCACGTGCCCAGGGCCGTGTTTGTAGACCTGGAACCCACGGTTATAGGTAAGTGGACCAGGAGCTTCCCTGGGGCATTCTGTCCTGGTCACAGACTCAGAGTCTCTCTTCAGACACCGAACAGCGAGTGGGTGTGTGCGGATTGTTGGTGGGTGGCTGACTGCTTCTCCTTTTCCAGATGAAGTTCGCACTGGGACCTACCGCCAGCTCTTCCACCCTGAGCAGCTCATCACAGGCAAGGAAGATGCTGCCAACAACTATGCCCGGGGCCACTACACCATTGGCAAGGAGATCATTGACCTCGTCTTGGACAGAATTCGCAAGCTGGTAAATGACATAGATGGGTGCATTTAAAATGCAGTGTGGGGGAGTCTTGGTATCTGCCAAAATATAAAGTCTGTTCACTACATTAATAATTAGACTTGTACAGATAATTTTTAAATACTTGTTCACTATTGTCTTTCAAGTACATATGGCTCACCATCTAAAGGAATTGCACATAGTGCTGAGAGTATGTCTTACCAATACAACAATAGATTCTCTTTTCTCTACAGGCTGACCAGTGCACAGGGCTTCAGGGCTTCTTGGTTTTCCACAGCTTTGGCGGGGGAACTGGCTCTGGGTTCACCTCCCTGCTGATGGAGCGGCTCTCCGTTGATTATGGAAAGAAGTCCAAGCTGGAGTTCTCCATCTACCCAGCACCCCAGGTTTCCACTGCTGTGGTTGAGCCCTACAATTCCATCCTCACCACCCACACCACCCTGGAGCACTCTGATTGTGCCTTCATGGTAGACAACGAGGCCATCTATGACATCTGTCGTAGAAACCTCGACATTGAGCGCCCCACCTACACTAACCTAAATAGGTTGATAGGTCAAATTGTGTCTTCCATCACTGCTTCCCTCAGATTTGATGGAGCCCTGAATGTTGACCTGACAGAATTCCAGACCAACCTGGTGCCCTACCCTCGCATCCACTTCCCTCTAGCCACATATGCCCCTGTCATCTCTGCTGAGAAAGCCTACCATGAGCAGCTTTCTGTAGCAGAGATCACCAATGCCTGCTTTGAGCCAGCCAACCAGATGGTGAAATGTGACCCTCGCCATGGTAAATACATGGCTTGCTGCCTGCTGTACCGTGGTGATGTGGTTCCCAAAGATGTCAATGCTGCCATTGCCACCATCAAGACCAAGCGTACCATCCAGTTTGTGGATTGGTGCCCCACTGGCTTCAAGGTTGGCATTAATTACCAGCCTCCCACTGTGGTACCTGGTGGAGACCTGGCCAAGGTCCAGAGGGCTGTGTGCATGCTGAGCAACACCACAGCCATCGCTGAGGCCTGGGCTCGCCTAGATCACAAGTTTGATCTGATGTATGCCAAGCGTGCCTTTGTGCACTGGTATGTGGGTGAGGGCATGGAGGAGGGGGAGTTCTCTGAGGCCCGTGAGGACATGGCTGCCCTGGAGAAGGATTATGAGGAAGTAGGTGTGGATTCTGTTGAAGGAGAGGGTGAGGAAGAAGGGGAGGAATACTAAATTAAATGTCATGAAGGTGCTGCTTTTACAGGGAAATTTTTCTGTTCCATCATAGAAGGTTGTGGTCTGATCAGTTAATTTGTATGTGGCAATGTGTGCTTTCATACAGTTACTGACTTATGCTTTAAACATGAATGATTTGTTGTAGACCCACGTTGTCCATCTCACTGATGGGTTTTAAATAAAATATTCCCTGTCTTAAAAGTTGTCTTGTCTTTTATATTTGGGTGTGTTCTAGTTTTCCTTCATTCACTGAGATAAACATCCTGACCAAAAGACACTTGGGGAGGAAAGAGTTAACTGTATCTTACTGTCCATCATCAGGGGAAACTAAGGCAGGACCTGAAGCACAGGCCGGGAAGGAATGCTGCTTACTAGCACTCCATTGTTCTGCTTGCCCCTTTGTGCATCCCGGGACCACCTGCTCAGGGCTGGCACCGCCCACAGTGCCACACCCACAATAATCACAAGATGCCCCCCAAAGACCTGCTTACAAGCCCATCTGACAGGCATTCTCTTCCCATATGACTCCATATTGTGTGAAGTTGACAGAACCACCACAGGGCATGAAAAGCCAGTACTTAACAAAGAATCATGAAGATCATAATGATTTGGTGGGGTAGGCCTGCAGTATCAACATTTGGGAGGCAGAGGCAGGGGGACTAAATGGTCATCTACTGTATAGCAAACTGCAGGCCAGCTTGAGCTACATGAGAGTTTTTTTTTAAAAAGTTGGAAAATAAAATGCATAAATACATAAAGATACCTTTTAAAAATAAGTGAGAGATGGCAGTGTATGCCTTTGATCCCAACACTCAGGAGGCAGAAGCTGATGGATCTCTGAGTTTGAGGTCAGCTTACTCTGCCTAGCAGGTTCCAGGCCATCCAGGGCTGCAAATAAGACCAGGCCACTAAATATTTAAATAATAGAACTGTTGCTGGTCGCTTTTGAATATGCTACAGTTATTTTTAAGTTCTCCTAATATAAAGTATATATGTAGGAGTCCCATTAGAAGGGAAAACAAAGGAAATCTCTAATGGGAACAGGACAGCGAGGAGAAAGAACAAAGCAGAGTACACAAGGATGAAAATGCCATCATACAGGCAGATCTCAGTGAGTTCGAGGCCAACCTGGTCTACGAAAGCAAGTCTCAGGACAGCCAGGGCTGTTCACAGAAACCCTGCCTGGGAGGGGGCGGGGAGGGAAGAAAGAAAGAAAGAAAAGGAGGAAGGGAGGGAAGGAGAGGGGGGGAGGAGAGGGAGAGAGAGAGAGAGAGTCATAAAGATTAAAAATTACAAAAAGTAAAACACTTTTCAGTATTTACATTTTCACTTCACTAAAGTTACTTAAACTGGCAGTATGCTTTGCTTTGTCTTTTTATTTATTTTTATTTTGTATACATTGGTGTTTTGCTTGAAGATCTGTCTGTGTGAGGGTGTTGGATCTCCAGGAACAGGAGTACAGACAGTTATGAGCTGCCACGTGGGTGCTGGGAATTGAATCCGGGACCTCTGGAAGAGCAGTTGGTGCTCTCAACCACTGAGCCATCTCTCCAGCTCCTGTTTTGTTTTTTCTAACAGGCCCTTCTAGGTAGCACAGGCTGTCCTTGAACTCTAAGTCTGGATGTCTCAGGCTCCTTAAAGCACTACCAAGCAGTAACTTTTTGAGTTGAAAGTTGCTAATTTACAGTCAGGGTGTTTGGTTACCTGCTAGCCTTATGCCGCTAACAGATAAGATGGTGACTTTTGTAAATGTGCCCTGGGGTTTTAGAAGCTGCTTTCCAGGCTCTCTTTTCCAGGCTCCCCAGACTCCTCAGCATGTGTCTAGTGCCACATGCTCCTGCTGCCCAAATTTCCCAAGACGCCTGTTCTCCAAGCAAGTGCCTCCTATGTTTGACCCAGGTCTTCAATCTTTTTTGCTAAACCCATCTCTAGCTGAATGCCATGTTGAAACCCTAATGAATCTATTCAATCTAACGTTAATTAAATCTGAATAACTCTCTAAGGATATTCTTTTTGCAATATGAGCCAATAAATTCAAAGAAGAAAAGTACTGCAAATCTTCGGGTACCTGCATCACCAATCCCAATCTGCTGAATTTGAAAATGACATGGGGCTGTTGTTGCTATTTTTGTTTTTTTGAGACAGGGTTTCTCTGTGTAGTTTTGATGCCTGTCCTGGATCTTGCTCTGTAGACCAAGCTGGCCCCGAACTCACAGGATCCTCCTGGCTCTGCCTCCCGAGTGCTGGGATCAAAGGTGTGTGCTACCACTGCCCGGCTCTGAAAATGACATTTTACTTCTTTTGTGTGCATGGGGCTGTGAGGCACATATCTCAGCAATGTGGAAGGTAGAGTTCTCCTTCCACTATGTGGTTCAGGAATTGAACTCTGAACTCAGGTTGTTGGGCTTGGTGATATACATTGAGCCATCCCATCACACAGTCCTAGAAACAGTTTCAGACTAAGGATTTCTCCAAAAATGGAAACCTTCTGTCAGTCCAACTGGACTTCACACTATCACATTTCTTTCTGCTCTGAGATACTACTCAGTGGGAACAAATTGTATTTTTTGTATCAATTCTTAATGTACTTTTACTCTGACCCAGGTCAGCTAAGAGGGTGTAAAGGGTTCCGTAGTTATTCAAATTCTCAGCTGTGTACTCACTGAAGAGCACACCCATCAAGCTCCAGTAGATAGCTGGGGTTTTGTTTTTTGTTTTTTTGAGACAGGGTCTCGCTATATAGCCCTAACTATCTTGAATCTCACTATGCAGACCAGGCTGGCTCCGAACTCAGGGTTATCTGTCTGCTTCTGTCTCCTGAGTACTGGGATTAAAGGCTTGTTGCCACCATGCCACCAAAGGCTAGTAGTGAACCCACATTTTTACAAATGGCCTTGGTTAAGCTCAATGGGTCATAAAATAAAACAGAAAGACATGAATGTGGGGCCAGAGAGATGACTCAGCAGGTCTCGTGTTTATCATCAAGTCTGTCCTCAAGATTCATGTGGTGGAAGGAAAGAACTGACTTCTGAACATTGTCCTCTGACTTCATACCTGCCCATACATGCACACAAAATAATTAAAATGAAGTGCAGTGATGCTGGACATGGTGGCGCTCGCCTTAATCCCAGCACTCTGGAGGCAGAGCCAGGCAGATCTCTGTGAGTTCAAAGCCAGCCAGAGCTTTGTAGTGAATCCCAGGACAGCCAGGACTATGTAGAGAAACCCTGTGTCAACAAAACGAAACTAAATAAAAAATGAAGTACGCTGAAGACAGGTTCGTCAAATGAATGCAGGAAAGGGATTTGTAGATCCGAGAAGAGGTTGAGGGGTGAGAGGGAGAGTTGAGAGGGAAGAGGATTAAAGTGATTAGATTGCATGATACACCAGTATGACATTGTCAGAGGACAAATTACTGACACTTCTCAGACAAGCCCATCCCCACATGCCTGGGTGTGCCTTACTCTGTCTCCCTCTTTCTCTGAGCACCCTGATTTAAATCTGTTTAAAATTATATCCTTTTAATAAATTCCAGTTCTGCTTTAAAAAACTAATATTGATTTTTGCTTTGCTGTTGTTGCTTTTTTTGAGACAGAGTCCTCCTACTATGCAGCTCTGGCTGGCCTGGAAGCTTGCTGTGTAGACATACTGGTCTTGAACTCACAGAGATCCACCTGCCTCTGCCTCCTGAGTGCTGGGATTAAAAGTGTGTGCTGTCATGCCTGGTAAGAACAATTTTAGTTAACAACAACCAAAGAGGGTTTTGTTTGTTTGTCTGTTTAAGCTGGGAATGGTGACACACATCTTCATCCCAGTACTTGTGAGGCAGGGGCATGTGGGTATCTGTGAGTTCAAGACCAGTGTAGTAAACAAAAACAAAACAATATCAACATGTAATAGTCACTGAAGTTTGAGTTTAATATAAAAATAATGTAGTAGCCTGGCATGGTGGCATACGCCTTTAGTCCCAGTACTCAGGAGGTAGAGGCAGGCAGATCTCTGAGTTCAAGGCTAGCCTGGTCTACAAGTGAGTTCCAGGACAGCCTGGGCTACACAGAGAAACCCTGTCTTGAAAAATAAAGCAAGCAAACAGCAATGCTGTCTAAGAAGTAAGGCCGAAGTGAATGGGGTTGTCCGTGCCTATACACAAGCAACTGTGTGTGCCTGCTCCCAAGGAGACCAGAGCTGGAGTTAGGGGTGGTGGGGAGCCACCATGTAGGTACTGGGAACTGAACCCAGGTCCCCTGTTAGAGCAACACGAGCTCTTAACCCTGAGTCATCACTACAGCTCATTCAAAAACTATTTATCTTATTTGTCTCATGTGTGTGCCTGGTGGGTGTTTGTGTGCCACATGCATGCAGGAGCCTGGAGAGGTCAGAAGACCATATCAGATCCCCTGGGACTGGGATTACAGATGTGTGAGCGTCCTGGGAAGTACACACACCTCTTAGAGCGGTGAGTTCCACACCGCTGAACCTTTAAAATTTAACTGTGGTTTGTTAAGGTCAATCTCACTCCTTGGTCAGGTTGATCTGGAACTCACTGTGTAGCTCAGGCTAGACTAACTTGAAGCAATCCTCTCCCCCCAGTATCCTGTGATTAGCAGGCTATAGTTTTTAGTAACTACATGATTACTGTACGCACTTACTCAGTACAGTGTGATATTAAAAGTCAAAAGCAGGCTTCGAGGTGGTGGTGCACACCTTTAGTCCCAGCACTTAGGAGGCAGAGAGGCAGGGAGACCTCTGTGAGTTCTGGTCTACAGAGTGAGTTCCACAACAGCTAGGGGGAAAAAACCAAAAATATCTTGAAAAGCCAAACCACCACCACCAACCAACAAACCAATAAAGAAAGAAAAGTCAAAAGTAGAGCTGAGAGGATGTGGATGGAGCACTTGCTGTATAAATATGAGGACTTGAATTCAGATCCTCATCGGCCATGTTAAAAAAACAAAACAAAAGAAACCTGAGTATGGTAGCACATACCTGTAATCCCACTGGATCCCTGAGGCTTCCTTGATGGCTAGTCAGTACAGCTGAGTCAACGAACTCCTGATTCAGGAAGAAACCCTCAAAAACTAAGGTAAGGAATGCTAGTCATGGCTGTTGTGGGATATTTGTACACTGTGTGAGGATGTATTGCTGTGATTGGTGTCATAAAAAGCTGAACAACCAATAGCTAGGCAGGAGATATAGGGGGACTTCTGGATGGAGCAAGAACTCTGGAAAGAAGAAAGGAGGAATCACCAGCCAGACCCAGAGAAGAAACAGGAGGTACAAGATGGAGGAGAGGTAAAGCCACACCATATAATATTGTAGTGGTATTTGCTCCGCCCATGGCCTCGGGCTATAGGGCCTGAAGGAAGCAGTGCCTCTTACCTTTGTAAGGGTAGGAGAAGGGTCACATGCCCCTCTCTCTGCATCTGCCTGCGAGGTGGAGTCACTCCCGGTCAGGTCAGAGGATGACTTCAGCTGTCCATTCCATTCTGTGTTCGTAAATGTATTTTCTCAATTTATATCTTAATGAATCCCTATTACCCATTAAATAGACTCACGTGGACTGATCACAATAGAATGTAGATTGATATAAAAGAGTTAATTTAAGTTATAAGGGTTAGCTGAGACAAGCCTAAGCTAAGGACAAGCTTTCATAGTTAATAATAAGTTTCCATGTCATTATTTAGAGGCTGGTGGTCCCAGTGAGAAAGAACTGCTACACATGGTGGTTGCAGGCCTTTAGTCCCAGCACTCAGAGACAGGTGGAGTGCTGTGAGCACCAGGCCAGTCTGGGCTACAGAGTGAGATTCTGTCTTTTATTTTTTCAATGTGTGTGTGTGTGTGTGTGTGTGTGTGTGTGTGTGTGTGTGTGTGATGGCATACAGAAGCCTGCAGAGGTCAGATGCCCTAGGACTGCAGTTACAGGTGGCTGTGATTGTGGGTTCTGGGAACCAAACCCAGGTCCTCTGTAGAACAGTAATTTCTCTCTGGCCCCATGAGACCCTGTCTTACACACACACACACACACACACACACACACACACACACACACACACGGATACACATAGGTAACACACATACATGTACACAAACTAAAAAGTAATGAAAAAAATGGAGGACAACCATGGTGTGAAAAACTTCAGTCTGCAACTCGCCGTGCTGGCCACACCCACATTTTCACTATGGTTCCAGGGTGAAGGGATGCTGGTAGATAGTGTAGCTTTTTTTTTTTTTTTTTTTTTTTTTCTGAGACAGGGTTTCCCTGTGTAACAGTCCTGGCTGTCCTGGATCTCACTCTGTAGACCAGGCTGGCCTTTAACTCACAGAGATCTGCCTGGCTCTGCCTCCCGAGTGCTGGGACTAAAGACGTGCGCCGCCACTGCTCTGTTTGGATGCTGCTGTTTTGATTTGGAATGTCTCCAAATGGTCTTGGGCCCTCAGTCCATGGTATAGGGGGACAGTACAAACTTAACGGGTCAAGCTGAATAAGAGGAGGTTTTGTTCTTTTATTTATTTATTTATTTATTTATTTATTTATTTATTTTTGAGACAGGGTTTCTCTGTGTAGCCCTGGCTGTTCTGGAACTCTCTTTGTACACCAGACTAGTCTTGAACTCACAGAAATCTCCTTGCCTCTGCTTCCCAAGTGCTGGGATTAAAGGCATTAGCTGTCACTACCACCCAGCTGTTTTGTTTTGTTTTTTAGAACAAAACATTAGTGTGTATGTGTGTGTGTAAATGAGTGCACTATCCATGGAGGCCAGAAGAGGGTGTCATAGTGTCATATCCTTTGCAACTAGAGTTACAGATGATTGTGAGCTGCCTGGGGGAGCTGGGAATCAAACGCACGTCCTCTCCAAGAACAGCAAGAGCTATTAACCAGTGGGCTATCTCTCGAGTTCCCTCTCCCCAAATAAGAGGCTTTATTGGTTTCTTTTCTTTTCCTTGTCTCAAAAAAACAAAGTTGATTTTTTAATAGGAAATGACCCCTGTAGGCTCATATATTTGAGAATGCTTGGTCATTACAGAGTGGGACTACTTAAGAGGGATTAGGAGGTGTGGCCTAGTTGGAGGAAGTGTGTCACTGGGGGTGGGCTTTGGGGTTTCAGAAGCCCAAGCCAGACCCAGTGCCTCCCTCTTCCTGTTGCCTGTGGGTCTGGATGTAGAACTCTCATCTTCTCCATCTGCATGCTGCCATGCTCTCCATCATGCTGGTAACAGACTGAACCTCTGAAACTGTAAACCAGCCCCAATGAAATGCTTTCCTTTATAAGAGCTGCGGTGGTCATGGTGCCTCTTCACAGCAATAGAATACTGACAAAAGACTTTTTTTTTTTTACCAAGAGGGTGCTAAAAGAAGGAGACTTGTGAGGGTTAGGGATTTAGCTCAGTGGTAGAGCACTTGCCTAGCAAGCACAAGGCCCTGGGTTCGATCCTCAGCTCAAAAAAATAAGAAGGAGATTTGTGTTGGCCAACTGCTCCCAGCAAAAGCCAAAGCCAAAATGAAGACAAGGAAAGCAAGAGACAGTGCAGAAAGGCACCACAGTCACAAAGACCCTCACCTTCCATGGCTCACCTTCCGTGGCTTGAGAGACAGCCCAAGTGCCCTCACAAAACCTCACAAGAGCATCCCCAGAAAGACAAGCTTGACCACACCATCATCACTAAGTTCCCCTGACCACTCAGCCCCAAAGAAGAGAGAAGGCAGCAGACTTGTGTTCACTGGGGATGCAAGGCCAGCAGGCACCAGATCGAACAAGCTGTGCAGAAAATCTGACACTCGTGTAGCCGGAGCCAACACCCTGCTCAGGCCTGATAGAATGCACATGTTCAGCTGGCTCCTGACTGGGATGCTTTGCATGTTGCCAACAAAACTGAGATCATCTAAACCATAAACTAATAATAATAGTCATAAAAATACACCATTTTTAAAACACTTTTAATGGCAGCACTCGAGAGGCAGAGGTGGCTCTCTACGAACCAAGGACAGGCTGATCTACATTGTGAGATGGTCTCAAAAACCACCAAACAAGGGCTGGAGAGGCGGCTCACCTGTTAAGAGTGCTCGCTGCTCTTGTAGAGGAAGCTGGTTTGACTCTCATCACCCACATCATGGTTCAACTATCTGTCACTCCTGTTCAAGGGGGTCTGATACCCTCTTCTGACCCCCTTGAGGACCAAGCATGTATACTGTTCACATACGTACATGCAGGCAAAACACTCATACACATAAGATAAAAATAAATCTTTGAAAACAAGGTAAGGTTGATACAGGAGGCTGGCAAGATGTCTCCCTGGATAAAGGCCCTTGCCTGCAAGCCTGATGACCTGAGTTCAATCCTCAGAACCCATGTAAAGGTGGAAGAAGAGGACCAGCTTCGGTCAGTTGTCCTCTGACCACATGTGCCCACACATACACCACGCACACACACAATAGTAATAAATTAGAAAAAATAAAAATAACTAAGTAGAAAAAGGTAGAATCTACCCTTCTCTCTTTGAATCCACACTACTTTGGGCCATAGTGGTGTATACCTTTAATCCCAGCACTCTGAAGGCAGAGGCAGGAGAATCTCTGTGCCCTGAGGTCAGCCTGAACTGCATCGCAGGTTCTGGGCCAGCCAGAGTTACAGATTGAGACACTGTGTCAAAATCAAATAAAATCCACCTGGCCTTTATAATTGCTACTTTGTTTCCAGTTTCAGGGGCGGCATCTCCACTACGCAGCACTCTCTGCTCCCCTACTGGTTCCAGAATGCTAACCAAAGAGACAAAGAACGGGAAAGCAGAGAAGAGAGACTTAGGGAAGAAGGAACAGACTTTAGGTTCAAACAGAGGAAGAACTGTTGGGCTATGAGCCAAAAGTGTGATAATGAAGCAGTCCTGAAGGTGTGGCCCCTTCTATATCACCTCAGCTCCAATCCAGGTGGTTGAGAAACTGTTAATCTACATCACTGTTCTTCTGTTTCCCACAAGATGATTATTTCTGCTCCAGAGTGCAGCTTGCCCTTATAAGTAATTGTCCTCATCTGTGTGCATTTGTGTTTTTTTTTTTTTTTGGGGGGGGGGGCTGGGGGACAAGGGCTGGGAGTCGGGATCGGCTGATGGTTTACTTATGAAATCCAAAGAGACTGCAGGTTTAGGACAAGGAATTACCTTTGTGCCTTCAGCTTTATGGCCCAAGTGAAGAGTCAATAGTTTGTAACAAAAGTAGCTTCTGTTACAATTTCCCTTGTGTTTGAACAGTCCTCAGTCTTGAGGGAACTGGGATATCTGCTAATCTGGCTCTCTAGGTTCCTTGGCCTGGTGATAAACTAGTCCACAAGAAGAGGACAGGACACAGGGGCTGAAGCGCATAAGCAAATTTTAAAAAATTCTAATTATAGGCAGTAAAAATATCAAAAGAATTTTATTGTCCAACTTTGTATGTTAGAAGTTTAGATACAACCAGGCATGGTGGCATTCACCTTTAATCCCAGCACGTGGGAGGCAGCAGCAGACAGATCTCTGAGTTTGAGGACCACCAAAGACAAAAGAAAGGGAAAAAAAAAGTCTAGTTGTTTTAGACAGGGAGCATACGATTCTAGTTTTGTATCAGTGTTAAACAACACAAAAACAACCCAGAGCTCCCACCTCCAAGAGAGTAAGATACAGCCCACCACTGCACCAGAATGTGGGTTCAGGTTACCCCAAATACCACGTTCCAATACGGTAACCAGTTTTCGTCCAATTTTATAGTAACACAACCAAGAAAGCCATAAATTAAGATAATTGCAGCTGGGTGGTAGTGGCACATGCTTTTAATCCCAGCACTTGGGAGGCAAAAGTGGGTGGATCTCTGAGTTCGAGGCTAGCCTGGTCTATAGAGCGAGTTCCAGGACAGCTAAGGCTACACTGAGAGACCCTATCTGAGGAAAAAAAGAAGAAAAAGTCCCTGTAATAAAAGTGATCCCAACATCTGTATGGAGCCATTAATCTTCCCCAGGCATTTAGCGTCACTTGTCACTAGTGGCTGATGCCCCAAGGTGTGTGACTCACCCAGGTTGTAAGTGGAGTTTTAGAGCAGAAACCTCATCCAGCAGCTCTAACAAGTCAGGCGTGCTCACTCATCCCAGTGTAACAATTAAGGCAGTAAATAATGGTGTAAGGCAGGGAGGATTTCATCACTCTCAGGGAAAGGAACACATAGAGTAAGTCCATAGCTCCAAGTTCATCTTCAGGGTAGACAGAAGCTTTGCTTTAAGCAGAGATCTGGGGCAGGAAGAAAGAGACGTGCAGAGCTAAGAGTACCCGTCAGGAGTGGCCTGTCTACCCCGTCTCAGCTCCAGTCCTGCAAGGCAGCTGGTAGACTGCTAACCTGATCTTTTGTTGTTAACCTGTGAATCCTGGGTTTCTATGAAATGATGACCTCTGCACCAGGATGCAGCACTGGACTGGTGGAGGGGGTCCGTCTTCAAAGGCATTCTTTCTTTGTTCTTCCTGGAACCCAAGGTGACTGCAGGTGCAGGACAATGACCTGTCACTGTGCCTTCAGCCTTGAGTCAATATTCTTTAGCAAAAGCAGCTTCTAAGTGCTTGCTGCAGGTGACCTAGCGGCAGAAGAGTGTGCGTGCCAGAACCAGGTCAAGCCCTTAAGAAGCCTGGTGGCTTTGTTTTCATTCTCTCAAAGGCAAGCCACCCTACAAAGACGCTCCAGCTAGATTAACAATGGATAAAAGAACATGTGGAGAGAAAGAAAGGTCATGTGGACAAGCACTGTATCCCGTCCAACAGAAAACAAAAGGCCAGGATATCTGCCATTCTAGACGTCCCAATGGACAAAGCTGCTGAGTAAGCCAGATGACACCACACGGAACCAAGAGAAATAACACATACTTGTTCTTTCTATAGATAATTGTTTCAAGTTGGTAAGTTTTGAGGTGATTGGTTATAAAGTCTGGGTAGCTGAAAGTGGAGAGAACTGGTCCCATAGATTCTCCAAAAATAGTCTCACTAATTTAGATGAAAATGACTTAGAAAACAACTCTTGCAGGGCGATGGTGGTGCACGCCTTTAATCCCAGCACTTGGGAGGCAGAGGCAGGCAGATCTCTGTGAGTTCAAGGCCAGCCTGGTCTACAGAGTTCCAGGACAGCCTGGACACAGACACAGAGAAACTGTCTCCAACCCCACTGCCAAAAAAAGGAAACTCTTAAACAATGAACATCTCTTTTTTGTTTTTGTTTTACTAGACATGGTTTCTCTGTGTAGCTCTGGCTGTCCTGGATTTCACCCTGTAGATCAGGCTGGCCTCAAACTCACAGAGATCTGCCTGTCTCTGCCTTCCAAGTGCTAGGATTAAAGGCACATGACACCACCACTCCCCTTTTTTTAGTTTAGCTTTTTTTTTTTTTTTAACAATGCTTTATTTAATATTATTTTTGTGTTTGTTTGTTTTGAGCTTTTTTGCTTAGTCTTTGTTTTGCATATGTCTTTAACCTTTAATCCCAGAGATTGAGAGGCTGAAGCAGGTGGATCTCTGAGTTTGAGGCCAGCCTGGTCTACATAGCGGACAGCCAGTGCTATAGAGAGAAGCCTTGTCTCCAAACAACCAAACAAACAAACCTGTGTAGAACTCACTATGTAACTCATCTGGCCTTGAACTAATATTCCTGCTTCTGCTTTCTCGAGTGCTGATATGACAGGTATGACGCACAATGGACTATGGATTTCTATTAGCTACAAGTAACAGCGACATACCCCATCTCTCTCTCTCTCTCTCTCTCTCTCTCTCTCTCACACACACACACACACACACACACACACACCAAATACCTAAATAGTTTTAGTTTCTTTTGTAATGAGGAATTCAGAGGTAGGTAGTCTGTGGCAATGTAGTGCTATGAAAATATCTTTCTTTTTATGTTATGTGCATTGGTGTTTTGTCATGTATGTTGGGTCCCCTGGAACTGGAGTTACAGACAGTTCTGAGCTGCCATGTGGGTGCTGGGAATTGAACCCAGGTCCTCTGGAAGAACAGTTAGTGTTCTTAACCACTGAACCATCTCTCCAGTCCCCCATGAAAATCTCTCTTATATTCTAAAAGTGAGGAATTTTTGCTGGACCTCACAACTATAACACATCCTTTGTTGATCACTTAAAACTTAAGCCTGATATCCTGCTGTGGACTCAGCCTGTTTGTTTAAACTGCCTTTTAAGAAAATAGTGTAACAATCAAGCTTTCTTGCTTTGGATTCTCATATAATCATTTGTATAACCTAAATCTTCAGTTATATACTCTTCCATGCCATTGACCCATGGGTAATGCACATGTGCGCATATTAGTGTGTGTATGTGTGTGTGTTATGGTAATAAATGCTGAAAACAGCAAATAGGCAGATGTCGCGGAATATTTGCTTACACTGTGTAAAGATGTGTCACTGTGATTGGTTTAACAAAGAGCTGAATGGCCAATAGCTGGGCAGGAGAGACCAGGCGGGACTTCCTGGAGAGAGAGGGCCTGGAAGAGGAATGTAGGCACACAGAGGACACCACAAGTCGGACATACAGAATGGGGAAGAGGTAAAAAGCTATGTGGCAAAGCATAGATCAATAAAAGCTGGTTAATTAAGTTATAAGTTGGGAATAAGCCTAAGCTAAAGGCCAAGCTTTCATAATTAACAATAAATCTCTGTCATTATTTGTGGGCTGGCGGTCCAGAGAAAGACTGACTGCAAGTAGAAAACAACTTTATTTATTTATTGTTTTTCCAGACAGGCTTTCTCTGTGTAGCCCTGGCTGTCCTGGAACTCACTCTGTAGACCAGGCTGGCCTTGAACTCACGATCAGCCTGCCTCTGCCTCCTAAGTGCTGGAATTAAAGGTGTGAGCCACCCCCCACCCTCCCACCCCACCAGGCTAGAAAGCAAACTTTATTAACAAATATCCATCACAAATGCTGAAGCAGCATATGGATATTGCTTGATAGTGTTACCTGGGTCAGTGACTTTATTCCCTGTAACACTCTAGACTTCTGTGAAGTGTCCTACATTCCTTCCCCATGTCTGTGCTGGTCAATAGAGGGAGCAAAGCCTTCATTAGGAACACACACACCAGGGCACACAGACACAGGGACAGACCCAAGGCAGCATTTGGGCTAGCACAGCTTCAGACTCTCACGGCAGATGAAGGACAATGGAAGACACAGGAAGAGCAGTGAAGTAGAGTTCAAATCTGGGCTCACGCTGGGTTAACCGACACAACAGGGAAATGCTTTCACTTCCTTCCTTAATGAGACTCAGACACATTATTGGTGACTCTGAGTTTGTTATTAATGTGTTCAAACTGATGAAGCGGTCCCAGGCTCCTGTAGCTCCACCATGTCATAGGGACCTAGATTCCACTTTCCTCCATCCTTACCAAATGACAAGGTGTTTATCATCATGGCCGTCATTGCTCCACATTCTAGGAAAGAAAAAAGAGGAGAGATATAGATGTTAGAAACCTTTTTCCTTTTTGTTGTTTGTTTTTGAGATAGGGTCTCATTATGTAGCCCAGGCTGTCCTGGAACTCACTCTATAGATCAGGCTGACCTCAAACTCAAGAGATCCACCTGCCTCTGCCTCCCGAGTGCTGGGATTAAAGGTGTGTGCCACCACCGCCCATCCTCTACCTTTCTTTTTACTTTTTTTTCTTTTAAGTTCTGTGTATGCATGTGCCCCTGTTGTGTTTATACCCATAAATGCAGGTGCCCTTGGAGGCAAGAGGCATTGGATACCCTGTAGCTGGAGTTAACAGGCAGTTGTGAACCACCAGATATAGGTCAGAGAACCAAATTCAGGTTTTCTTAACCACTGAGCCATCTCTCTAGCCCTACCACCTTAGGTTTTTTTGTTTGTTTGTTTTTTGTTTTTTTGTTTTTGAGCTGAGGATCGAACCCCGGGCCTTGCACTTGCTAGGCAAGCGCTCTACCACTGAGCTAAATCCCCAACCCCCCACCTTAGTTTTTCAGGCAAGGTCTCTCACTGAACCTAGAGCTCACAGATGCTGCTAGTATGGTTACTCAGAGAGGACCAGGGATACTTCTCCCCCAGTTCCTGCTTCCCACACTGCCAGGCCCAGCTTTTATGTGGTTACTGGGCATCAAAGTTATGTCCTCAAGATTGTGCAGCAGATTCCGCCTGCTGAGCTATTTTCCTGGGCCAGTGCATTTTACTTCAAATCATTTTATTTTATATATTTTTTAAACATTTATTTAGAACATGTGTGTGTTGGGGGGTATGCATGCAAAGTGTGCAAGGGAACTCCAGGGATGCAGCTTTTGTGGGACTTTCTCCTATACTGGGGAGACCTTTTCAATGACGCCACTGCATCAATAAATCAATGTTTGGAGTGCATAGCAGATGTAGCTCAAGGCAGCCAGGAAGTGAAAGACAGGAAGACAATGGGTCATATCCTAGTGTCCACTTCAAAGATATGCCCCCAATGACTGATATTTCCTTCCTCTAATAACTACCACCTAAAAGTTCCACTACTGCCCAACAGTGCACTGCTGGGGATCATGCCTTCAGCACAGGGGTGTCTGGGGGATGGACATTCAAGCCCAAGCTACAGTAAGCATCTATGGTGACCTTTCTCTCATTCTTTCATTCCCGGGGTAAATTAGAGCAAACCCTTACTCGCTCAACACTTGCCTTCCTGCCCTCCTTCAGAACTGAACCTGGCTTTGACCAATGGGATATAAAAACAAGTCATGGGGACAGAGTTTCTGATAACGTTTTCCCCTCCCTGATAGTGATGCTCCTGTAAAGACCCCCCCCCCCCCCCCCCCATTCATTTTGAGAAACAGGTACTCTCTGTGTTGCCAAGGCTGGTCTCAAATTTATTATCTTCCTGCTGCAGCCTTCTAAGGAACTGAGATTAAAAGTGTGTAGCTAGCCCCTCCCACTTGCCACAAGATGGTACTCACCTGACCAGGGATGACTCAGCCGGACATAAGGGAGGCGGTGCTGGCACTGCTCTGTCTTGTGTTATCTCTTCTGTTCCACACAGTGGATCATGATGCTGTGCCTGAATGATTTCAGCAGCATGACAAGGAGGACATGCTCCCTCTTCTGTCAGAGAGAAGGGTTTTGGAGGGAGAAGTCGGATAAAGGATGCAGCTTCCATGAATTTATGTATTTGCATGTTTTGTCTGCATGATTGTTTGTGTACCACGTGCACGCCTGATGCTCTTGGAGGTCAGAGGGCACCAGATCTCCTGGAACTAGAGTTGCAGATGGTTGTGAGCCATGATGTAAATGCTGGGAACTGAACCTGGGTCCTCTGCAAGAGCAACAAGTGCTCTTAGACATTAAGCCAACTCTCCAGCCCTGTAGGCTTTTGTTGTTTTTTGTTTTTTGAGATAAGTTTCTCTGTGTAGTCCTGGCTATCCTGGAACTTGCTCTATACACCAGATGGCCTCAAACTCACAGAGATCTGCCTGCCTCTGCCTCCTGAGTGTTGTGCCACTGCCCAAATAGCCCCAGCAGTTTTAATATATAATTGTGCATGTGAAAATAAAATTATTAGTTCTTTTAATTAAAAAAAAAGGTCATTTAATCCCAGCACTTAAGAGACAAAGGCACGTAGATCTCTGGGTTCAAGGCCAGCCAGGTCTATAGAGTGAGTTCTAGAACAGTCAGAACTACACAGAGAAACCCTGTCTTGAAAACCAAAAACTAAAGAAAGTCACCTAAGGGGCTGGAGATATTTCTCAGTCAGTAGAGTGCTTGTAGCCCTAGCAAGCATAAGCCCTGGTTCAATCCCCAGCACCATGGTGGTCTACACCTGTAATCAATCAGAAGGTGGAGGCAGGGTGATTGGCAGTTTAGTATTATCCTTGGCTGTGTAGGGAATTCGAGGCCAGACTGGGCTAGAGACCTTGTCTCCAAAAATGAAAGTTAAAGAAGCTGGGAATGCTGGGTTGGGGATTTAGCTCAGTGGGTTGGGGATTTAGCTCAGTGGTAGAGTGCTTGCTTAGCAAGCGCAAGGCCCTGGGTTCTGTCCTCAGCTCAAAACAAAACAAAACAAAAAACAAACAAACAAAAAACCAAAACAAACAAACAAACAAGAAGCTGGGAATGCTAGCTCACACCTGTAATCCCAATACTTGGAAGTTTCAGGCAGAGGGATGCCAACAGTTTAGGGCCAGCCTGGGCTATACAGTGAGTTCTAGTGGTAAAGCACTTGCCTAGCATGCACCAGTCCTTGGGTTCAATTCCTAGAACCACCCCTGATGAGAGAAGAGGAAGAAGAGAAGTGAGGGGAAGCGAGGCAGCCAGGGGTGGTGGATCATCCCTGTAACCCTAGCACTTCAGACACTAATGGAGGAAGACACAAGTTCAAGGTAGCTTGGGCAACAGAGTGAGTGCCAAGTCCACTGACTTGTAGTTCAAGATCCTTTCTCAAAAAATCCAAAGGTGAATGCCAGGTGGCAGTGACACATGCCTTTAATCCCAGCACTTGGGAGGCAGAGCCAGGCAGATCTCTGTGAGTTCGAGCCCAGCCTGGTCTAGCTCCAGAGCGAGATCCAGGACAGACACACCAAAACTACACAGAGAAACCCGGTCTTGAAAAGCAAAAAAAAAAAAAAAAAAAAAAGTCCAAAGGTGGAAAAAAATGAAAGAAATTCTTCATCTGCATGCAAAATTCAGGGGAAGTTGTGTATGTGCATATACACACCTTTACAAAATGTACACACATTATTAACAGTTTAAGTTTGTTGTTTGTATGAAGCAATGGGTAAAGGCTTCACCAAATCTCATTAAGGTAACAATATGAACTAGAATTCTTACTGTTATATTTACCCTTTTGTTATTTTTACACCATCACTGTTGAAGGAGAGAAGACAGGAAAAGGATAAAAGTATATAGTAAAGAGCCCTTCATCCTTACCAACATGAGCTTGACTACATCAGAAGTTTCTATATAGTTGACTGGAGACTGTCCTACATAGAAACTTTTTTCTTTCTTTCTTTTTTTAATGTTTTAATTTTTAAAATTTCTTTTCATGGTGTTTTGCCTGCTTGTATATCTGTGTGAGGGTGTTGGATTCTCTGGAACTGGAGTTAGACAGTTGTGAGCTGCTGTGTGGGTGCTGGGAATTGAACCTGAGTCGTCTTGAAGAGCAGCCAGTGCTCTTAACTGCTGAGCTATCTCTCCAGCCCCCCTACATAGAAACTTTACACAGAAATTATATTCCCTTCCTAAAAACATCACGAACAACATTATTAAGATAGAGAAAAAAAAAAAATCATGCTCAGGATTACATACATACGTAACACAGGACTATGGAAAATGGAGAAAGCCCTGAGTAAATGCGTTCTAATGACATGTGTAAGGCCAAGTCAAGGACCACAGAGCCTCAGATCCATGGAATAATGGCAAAGCCTTCACCCTGGAGTGAGATCCAGAGGCAAAGCAAAGCCTTCCTCAGAGGACCCAGTCCCAGTGTTGACTGTGTGTGCAGAAAGTGTCCAGCATAGCTTCTTCCACCTTGATATTTATGTCCTGAAGACTGCTCCCTACAGACACTGCTCCTATGAGATCAGCTAAGCCCATCTCCTGGACCCAGCTGGACACCACAGGCCCTGCCCCCAAGTCCTCTGAACTTAATAACCCCACTTCTCTGTTCAACTCTACATATGAACATGCTTAGCTTCCAGAGGCTGCCGTTTCCCTGTCAGAGCCCTTACCACCCCAGCACAGCTTTCTGCCTGTGCTTGTCTTTTCCTCATTCTCTCTCCGCCCCAGTCAGCTCTGACCCTGGAGCCATGTTGGATGTGGCACAGGATGCTCAGCAGGTGCCATCTGCCAAACCTAACAGCATCTGCTGCCAAACCTAACTTGAGTTGGATCCCTGGGCCCTACCAGGTAGAGGAGACAGGAGATTCCTGCAAATTGTCCTATGATCTCCATATGTGCTGTGCGACACATACCACACATGCACAGATAAATAAATACAATAAAGTTGTTTAAAAAGTTTGTCTTCGAGCCAGGTGGTAGTGGTGCACGCCTTGGGAGGCAGAGGCAGGTGGATCTTTGTGAGTTTGAGGCCAGTCTGGTCTACAGAGCAAGTTCCAGGACAGCCAGGACTACACAGAGAAACCCTGTCTCCATAAACAACAAGTTTGTCTTGGTTAAGATGGTTCGGAGGGTCAAGCATTTGCTTCAGAATTCTGATGACCTGAATCTGATTCCTGGGACACAGAAACGTGGAAAGAACTGTCTCCCAAAAGTTGTCCTCTATCCTCCACAAGTGGCATAATTTAATTTACGTTATAAGAGCTAGTAGGACAAGCATAAGATAAGGATGAGCATCATCTACCTACGTGGGCACACGGGTGAGCACATGTGTATGAGCATGCATGTGATCAATTTTTAGGGTTTGTTTTAAATTTATCATATTTACATATTTAAGGGTGGGTATATATATATATTTGTTTCTCCCTTGTTTGCTTTTGATACATGGTTTCACTGACCCGGAATTAGCCCAGAAAGGCCCGCCTGGCTAGCCACTAAGCTTCAGGGGTCTGCCAGTTCTGCAGCACAGGCAATACAGGCAGAAGCCACCATGGCGGGTTTTTTGTTTGTTTTTTTTTTTTCCTCCCTCGTTTGGAGAATCAAACTCAGGTCCTAACTGAGCGATTTCCTCAGCCCAGATCACCTCTTTTAAACAATGTAACTCCAAAAGTCCCCGAAATTACCTACATAAGTTGCTGCTGAAGCATGTCGGGCCTGCCTCTTCTAACCTCAGATCAGGTGTCTGCTCTTTCTCCTAATTAACTGGCTGAGGCCTTCCTTTCCTGGGACTCGGAATTCGCCTGGGCTGCCGTGCATCAAGAATCCCAGGGCACCTGACTAACAGGCGCCGGGAGGCGCTGAAAGGGGAGTTGTCGGGCCTGCAAAGGCTGTGTTCCCGGCTGCCAGGGCCAGGAAGACATTTTGAATAGTTTAGTAATTGCAATCTGTTCTGTGAAGGCGAATTTAAAGCCACATGTTAGCCCTAGTCACGTTATGAATTCCGATGGTCAGTAGTAGTTTATTGACTATAATCTGGTCGTCATAGCACTCAACACAACGCCAAGCAATCCTTTAAGAAAATTTGTATAGCACAAGAAATCCTCGCTCTCTATATTCAGTGAGACATTTTCCTTCTGGTTCCTCACTCCTTCAACTCTAGCTACCATTTCAAATGCTTTAAAAATCTTTTGAAAGAGCCCTTATTTAGGGCTTCTCCATCAAGTTGGTAGCTTAAGGCTAAAGATGGGGCCTAGTCGGTCTTTATTTCAACACTTAGATGATTCAAGCTGCTTCCAGCACTTGGTCCCTTTAGTTTTGAGAGAACGAGAGCCATTACAATATACCAAGTATTGCTGTTGGCCTTTATCAAAAAGGGCTTTCACAGTAGCAGGTAAGTAGGGAATGCACAGCCTTTAAAGGAAGCGAGGAGAAAAGGCAAGACTCACGCATCCCGTGTGGCCACACGGACAGAAAGAGCTGGGCCATCGGGACCACACGTTTCTGCATTTTAGGATGCTTCACCTTTAACACTGCGGACCTCTCCAGTCCGGGGCTGGCCCGGGCCGCACGGGCAGCCTCCCCAGGCTCCGGGCCCGCTCCCCCGCTCCCCCGCTCCCCCGCGCCCGCGCCGGCTCCGCATTGCAGCGGCGCCGCCCCGTCCGCAGCCCCGGCGCGCGCCCCGCCCCGCCCCGCGGGGAGGAGGCTCCGAGCCGAGCCCGCCTCTGCGGCGGTCAGGCCGGGCGCCCAATGGACGCGGCTGGCCGGGGGAGGCACCGTGGCTCCCCGGGCCGCGCCCGCCCCGCCCCGCCCCGCCCCGGCCGCTACTTAAGAGGCTCGGGAGCCGCCGCCTCTGCCTCATTGCGTTACTTACCTCGACTCTTAGCTGTCGGGAACGGTAACCGGGACCCGGTGTTCTGCTTCTGTCACCCTCGCCTTCTAACCCGTAGCTACTACCATGGTGAGTGCATCGGTGTGGGGAGGGGACGGGAGGAGGGGACGGGAGGAGGGGACGGGAGGGCGGCTCGCCGGGGTCCCGGGCCAGGCGCGTGTGTGCGCGTGCGAGCCGGAGGGCGCGGGGCCCGGGCTGCTGGGGGACGCCGGGGAAGGGGCTTCCGCGGGCCCTCCTGGACCCCGGTCCGCATCCGTCCACACCCTGCGCAGGGCATCGAGCATGGCGCGTTCGGGACCCCAGCCTTCCCGCCCGCGGGCCCTTCCCCCACCCTCCCCTCGCGCTCGGATGTTCGGGCGCCAGCACCGGCCTTTCCCCGCCCTCACTTCCTCTTTAGCGCGAAAAGGCGCGGGGGGGGGGGGGGGGCGGGAATGCGCCGGGCACAAAGGACGCATGCGCGACCGTTAGGTTCCCGCCTGCGAGCGGCGGGAACAGCCTCTGCAGTGTGCGCGTGCGCGCTGAGGCACTGCGGGTTTCCCTGGTTTAGGGTGTGTCTCCTTCTTGGACCTTGTGTTTGGGGGAGGGGGGCAGGGGGGGCAAACCCAGGCCCCCCGCATTCTAAGCTGGCTCCTTGCTACCGAGGTACAACCACCTCAGCCTCCACCTCCTTTTTGCTTTTAAGGAATAAGGAATATGGGGAAGGGTTCCGCGACTGTATGCCGCAATACGTAGCTTAACCAACAGCATGGAGTCCCAACTGTCTCCAGTTAGGAATTTATGTGGGGCCAGGTGGTGACATTGAAGGGTTTTCCGGGGAAACAGAAATCGGATCTGGGAGGTTGATGATCTCCTGCTGGACCAGAACAGGCGTGGAGGGGCTGAGCACGGTGCCTACAGCAGCATCCCCGACCCTGGGTGCGTGCTCTCGTAATGGCTCGTTTGTCCCGTTTGGCAAAGACTTCCCCCTTGTCCCTGCAGCGAGACGTAGCCCCTCACTGCTCAAGCCACCTGCTTCCTCTGTCTAGAACTGTCCGGAAATCTGGACGCAAAGCAGAAGTAGAACTCTTGAGGACGGAGGGTATCTTTGTTTTCAAAAAGAGGAAGTATGACTAAGAACTCCTAGGTGTGAGAAAGAGAAATTGGCTTTTATATATACATATATATAAAGAAATGCTCGCCAGTTTTAAGGATTTGTCACCTTGTGCCTATGAGCTAGAATCCCAGCTGCTTTTGGCATTGCTAATATTTTTCCCCCACTTTCCTCATTCCACAGCGTGAGTGCATCTCCATCCACGTTGGCCAGGCTGGTGTCCAGATCGGCAATGCCTGCTGGGAACTCTATTGTCTGGAACATGGCATCCAGCCTGACGGCCAGATGCCAAGTGACAAGACCATTGGGGGAGGAGATGACTCCTTCAACACCTTCTTCAGTGAGACAGGCGCTGGCAAGCACGTGCCCAGGGCCGTGTTTGTAGACCTGGAACCCACGGTTATAGGTAAGTGGACCAGGAGCTTCCCTGGGGCAGTCTGTCCTGGTCACAGACTCAGAGTCTCTCTTCAGACACCGAACAGCGAGTGGGCGTGTGCCGATTGTTGGTGGGGGGCTGACTGCTTCTCCTTTTCCAGATGAAGTTCGCACTGGGACCTACCGTCAGCTCTTCCACCCTGAGCAGCTCATCACAGGCAAGGAAGATGCTGCCAACAACTATGCCCGGGGCCACTACACCATTGGCAAGGAGATCATTGACCTCGTCTTGGACAGAATTCGCAAGCTGGTAAATGACATAGATGGGTGCATTTAAAATGCAGTGTGGGGGAGTCTTGGTATCTGCCAAAATATAAAGTCCGTTCACTACATTAATAATTAGACTTGTACAGATAATTTTTAAATACTTGTTCACTATTGTCTTTCAAGTACATATGGCTCACCATCTAAAGGAATTGCACATAGTGCTGAGAGTATGTCTTACCAATACAACAATACATTCTCTTTTCTCTACAGGCTGACCAGTGCACAGGGCTTCAGGGCTTCTTGGTTTTCCACAGCTTTGGCGGGGGAACTGGCTCTGGGTTCACCTCCCTGCTGATGGAGCGGCTCTCCGTTGATTATGGAAAGAAGTCCAAGCTGGAGTTCTCCATCTACCCAGCACCCCAGGTTTCCACTGCTGTGGTTGAGCCCTACAATTCCATCCTCACCACCCACACCACCCTGGAGCACTCTGATTGTGCCTTCATGGTAGACAACGAGGCCATCTATGACATCTGTCGTAGAAACCTCGACATTGAGCGCCCCACCTACACTAACCTTAACCGCCTTATTAGCCAGATTGTGTCTTCCATCACTGCTTCCCTCAGATTTGATGGGGCCCTGAATGTTGACCTGACAGAATTCCAGACCAACCTGGTGCCCTACCCTCGCATCCACTTCCCTCTGGCCACATATGCCCCTGTCATCTCTGCTGAGAAAGCCTACCATGAGCAGCTTTCTGTAGCAGAGATCACCAATGCCTGCTTTGAGCCAGCCAACCAGATGGTGAAATGTGACCCTCGCCATGGTAAATACATGGCTTGCTGCCTGCTGTACCGTGGTGATGTGGTTCCCAAAGATGTCAATGCTGCCATTGCCACCATCAAGACCAAGCGCAGTATCCAGTTTGTAGATTGGTGCCCCACTGGCTTCAAGGTTGGCATTAATTACCAGCCTCCCACTGTGGTACCTGGTGGAGACCTGGCCAAGGTCCAGAGGGCTGTGTGCATGCTGAGCAACACCACAGCCATCGCTGAGGCCTGGGCTCGCCTAGATCACAAGTTTGATCTGATGTATGCCAAGCGTGCCTTTGTGCACTGGTATGTGGGTGAGGGCATGGAGGAGGGGGAGTTCTCTGAGGCCCGTGAGGACATGGCTGCCCTGGAGAAGGATTATGAGGAAGTGGGTGTGGATTCTGTTGAAGGAGAGGGTGAGGAAGAAGGGGAGGAATACTAATCCATCCTGTAAACCCCTGGATCATGTCAGACTCCCAGATCTTCAGCTTCACCATTAGCTGACAGGCAGCATTGATGCTTCTGATTGTGTCATCTTCTAATTCTGTGATCATGTCTTCTCCATGTGTCCCTGTATGTTTTTTCCATGATGTCTCAAAGTAAAAGCTTTAAGAAATTTGGTTTCTGTATACTTCTTTCTTTGGTATGAGTATCCTGTATCCCAGACTAGTCTTTACCTAATCCTACAATCTTGATGCCCTGGGATAGTAATAAGCCACCACCACTCAGCTGATTCAGTGCTGCTTGTGTGCTAGGGGAGCACTAGACAGTGAGCATTCATTCCCTAGCTATTATGCTATTCTAAAGTCACTATTGCTTGGGAAAGTTCCTATAATAGGTTAGTGACCTAGACCCCACACTACCAAACTGTCAAATGATCCTTGAGGCTGGCTTAGTGCATACCTTTAATACCTGCACTTAGGATGCAAAAACAGTTACAGGTCAGCCAGAGCTACATAGTACTGGGAGGTGTGTGTGTGTGTACTGAAAATTTTGAGGGTGATGTGACAGCCCTGTTTGAGGACAGACAACATAAGACCTGTGTTCATTGCTTGGTGCCAAAGTACAAAGGTGAAATTTAACAGTGGCCTGTTGGGGTTTGGGATTTAGCTCAGTGGTAGAGCGCTTGCCTAGCAAAGCTGGGTTCGGTCTTCAGGTCAAAAACAAAAAACTGGTCTACCAAGAAAGAACTAAAGAATACATAGTCCAGTCTACTGGTAAGGGAACATCTGTCAATGTTCCAACTCAATTTACACCACTAAAGCATGAGGATATGTGGACTTGATTGGGTGAAAGGCCTCAGACATCCTCAGCAAAGGCTGTACCACTGTTCCTCTTGACTTCCTCTTTCACTTTGACATGGTCTCCTTGCCATGCTGGTCTTGCTATCCACTCCGTATGTAGCCCAGGGCTGCTTCCACCTCCAGAGTGGGATTAAAGACCTATACCTCTGCCGGAAGTAAAAGCTAGAGGGTCAGGAATTCAAGGCTAGCCTGAGCTACAGAAGTCCCTGTCCCAAGAAAAAATGCAAAATAAAACCACACAAACTAGGTACGGGGGCTGAGTAAGCTGAGGAAGAGTGCCTTGTGCTTGAGAACCAGCAAGTCTATCCTAATCAAGCCCTGCGTCCCAGCGAGGTCCTATCACAAGGTAGAGGCTACAGAGATGAGAGGATAGTGCTTATTCAGAGGACCCAAGTTCAGCCAGGCAGCCCTATCTGCTGGCTAATGGCAGCTCCAGGAAGGACTGATCCTCCTACGTCTGATACCAGCACTCACATGACCCACTTACATACAATAAAAATCTAAAAAACCCGAAACGAGGTGGACAAATGAAAAACAAACTGGCCTTCCACACACATGCTCACACTTTTGTATGAGCTCACATCCACACGTACATATAGAGAACACATCTTTTTACAAGGGAAATTGTGTCCGGCATGGTAGTGCACACCTTTAATCTCAGCACGCAAAAGGCAGAGGCAGGTGGATTTCCAATTTCAAGGCACACTTCTTTTACACTGAGTTTCAGGACAGGACTGCACAGACCCTGTCTCAAAACAACTTTAGGGATTGCAGGGGCTGTGTTTGCAGCTTGGTTTGGTAGGTGTTTGCCTGGCATGCATGAAGCCCTGAGTATGATCCCTAGCTCTGCACTACACCTGGTATGGGGGCTGAGGCCTATACTCTCAGCACTCAAGGGTGGAGGCAGGAGGATCAGGAATTGTTCAAGGTGCAGTACCTGGTAAAGCCTGTGGTCTACAGTAGGCTCCAAAATTAAGAAATCTTTTGAGACAGTTTTCCATAGGTGTCCCAGGCTGATCTTTAACTTTATCCTTCTGACTCAGCTTCCCAAATGTTAGCATTATAGGCAAGTATAACTGCACGTGGTCATCTTAGGATCTCTATTGTTTAGTCAACATAAACTTCAACATTTTATAAAACACACACATTCTCCTTACAGCCCTGGTCCTCCATGAGCACTTCTAGAGAAGGTGAGTCCCCAAAGGCCTATCCCTAGGGATCAGAGAAGGTGAGTCCCCAAAGGCCTATCCCTAGGGATCAGAGAAGGTGAGTCCCAAAGGCCTATCCCTAGGGATCAGAGAAGGTGAGTCCCCAAAGGCCTATCCCTAGGGATCAGAGGAGTCCCCAAAGGCCTATCCTAGAGATCAGACAGAGAAGGTGAGTCCCAAAGGCCTATCCCTAGGGATCAGAGAGACTTGACTCCTGTTCTATCTTGAAGCCCAAGACCCTCTGGGCCCTTTTTTTCGTTTGCACTACAGATTCTCATAATGCCTTGTTTGTAGGAGTTAACAGGTAGGGACAGACCCTGTTAGGTTCTGGAAGCTTAGGAGCAGGAGATGGTTCCCTCCTTCCACCATATGGATTCTGGGGATCAAACTTAGGTGGTCAAACTTGACATCTCATTAGCCGAAATATTTGCCTTTAAAACAAACAAAAAAACAACAGGCAGGGTGGTGGTGGCACAGACCTTTAATCCCAGTAACTCAGGAGGCAGAGCCAGGTTGATCTCTGTGAGTTCGAGGCCTGCCTGGTGGTCTACAGAGCTAGTTCGAGGGCAGGCTCCAAAGCCACACAGAGAAACCTTGGGGCGGGTGTGTGTGTGTGTGTGTGTGTGACCAAAAAACCAAAAAACACACCACAACAACAGAAAACACATAATACTAAAATGCATTCAGAGCTTAGCATACTTCACCTTCTTGAGGTCAGTATTAAATTGGGAAGACTCCGGTTGGTTCTTCATCTTACAGATGACAGATTTAATTGTCAAGGGAGAAAGGCAATGATACCACAGCTTTGTGTCGTGCCTTAAATACTGCCTGTTAAAAGAGCAGAGGGAATATCGGTGTTTCAGCCTTAGGGGGAATCCATGCTGTGACCCAGGTTAGAGACCCAGAGTAAAAGAGTTAATAGGGGAAGGCAGGAAGAACATTTTAGCCTGAGATGGCACTGACTCCTCCCAATCCCATAAAATGCCTAGCAAATTCCTTAATGCCCTGCAGATGGCACCACCGACATGGAGTTCTGCGTCCAAGAGAGCCAAGCTGAGCCGTGTGAACTCTGCCCTTGTCCTCACCTTGGAGGTAAGACTCAAAAAAATGCAACAAACAGGAAGTGACTGATGGGGCATCCCTAGCATTCACAGGCTTCTCAGTTTTTGTTCTGACAATTAGTGGAGGGAACTGTGCCTGGTGTTAGGTCACTGTGAATCAGGCAGCCAGAGGCGACACCACACCCAAGAGGTTTCTTGACTTGAGCCCCAACCTCCATCCCTACTCCAGGACAACTGAAAAGCATGGCCTTGGGGTCCATATAAACTAGGGAGAAAATGCTGCTACATTAACATAAACTCAATAATGATACAAAGTAATAATCACTGATGATCATCTCACTGCTGCTACTATTGTCAGTATGTTGCTAAGAGACTAGCTTCCTCCTCGGGCTGGGGATTTAGTTCAGTGGTAGAGCGCTTGCCTAGCCAAGAGCAAGGTCCTGGGTTCGCTCCTCAGCTCCAGATACAAAACAAAAAAACAAAAAAACTAGCTTCCTCCTCTCTGCCACCTGGTCCACAAGCCACGCCCAACCGACAGCTTGCTGTATGCTACTGTGTTCTTGTGTTCAGAATGAAAACCTTAAATAAGGAAGGCGGAGTCACCAGGCAGCAGAGGTGCACGCCTTTGATCCCAGCACTTGGAGGAGGCAGAGGCAGGTGAATCTCCTCTGAGTTTGAGGTCAGCCTGATTTACAGAGTATGTTCTAGGACAGCCAGAACTGTTAAACAGAGAAACCTTGTCTCAAAAAACAAAAACAAAACAAAAAAACAAAGGAAGGCAGAGTCATGTTTATAATTGTGTGTGTGTGTGTGTGTGTGTGTGTGTGTGTTTGGTTTTTTTGTAGGGCCTTGTACTAGCTTTTAGGCAACCATTCTAACAACTGAGCTACATTCCCAGCTCTTCTTTGTCTTTTTATTGGTACTGAGGACAAAACTCAGGGCCTCATGCATACCAAGGAGGCACTCTTGTGCTGAAACAAATCTAAAATGAAAATGCATAGAATCTAAACAGGAGGTTTTAAAAATCATCATTTAAAGAAAAGGACTTGGTACATGCTTGTAATTTTGAGCATTCAATATAAGGTGGGAAAAACAGTTGAAACCAGCAGAGTGTTATTACAGTACACAACATGGACGTTTGCTGCTCAGCGGTGCTTTTGAAACTCAGAGGAGGCAGAAATCCCTTTGAGGGGTTGGAAGATATCTCAGTTGGGTATAAGAAGTAAATCGGGGTCTGGAGAGATAGTGTTATCAAACTTGGAGGTCACAACCTGTGCCCCAAGTCAGGTTCAGCCTCTTGTCCTCAGGAAGCCAATAAAAAAAGAGCCTAATTAAGAAAGAGAGAAGATTGAGTCGATGTGAGTGCTGAGCTAGCCTAGGCTACCTAGGAAGATCTAGTCACAAAAGAAAAAAAATAAGTTATTGTGCTTTCTATGGATTAGGAAACAGGTCACAGGTTGCTGCTGGGCTCAACCACTTTTACTAAGAGGTCGTTTAAATTCTTTCTGGTTTTGCTTGAACTTACACCATACAGTTCTTACCACTCATTGTTTTGATACACTTTGCCTGCCTTGTCTTTTCTTTTTTCATAGCCCTAGCTGGCTTGGAATTCACTATATAGACCATATCAAAAAAGATTGGCAGCTGAGCATTGGTGGCGCACGCCTTTAGTCCCAGCACTCGGGAGGCAGAGCCAGGCGGATCTCTGTGAGTTCGAGGCCAGCCTGGGCTACAGAGTGAGATCCAGGAAAGGCACAAAGCTACACAGAGAAACCCTGTCTCGAAAAAACAAAAAAACAACAAACAAAACAAAACAAAAATTGGCTTGTAGCCAGGTGGTGGTTGTTAGTTATTTTGGCGCTCTTACCCAGCGAGGAACACGTCCCGAACACGACAAATCCACAGAAGAGCTGTTTATTAATAGAGGATAGGAAGAGACGTGACAGGCCTGTGTGAAGCACACACATGAGTGAGGAGAGGAGAGGAGAGGAGTGAGAGACCTGTGCAACATGGCCCCGGCTTTTTAAAGAGTGGGCCACACATGCGTATAGGACCACATGTGGCTACTCCACGCATGCGCGTAGATTACATGGCTGCGCGCGCTTTACACAAGCTTGTAAAGCCACGGAGTCCTAGTCACTCGAGATGTTCTGACCTGGAAGCGGCTATTTTGAACCGGAAATAACTAGGCGGTCAGCTGGGAAAGCCCAACCGTGTGGGCATGTTGTGATTTCCTATTAGTGGTGGATTACAACTTTAATCCTAGCACTGGTGAGGCAGAGGCAGGCGAATCTGAGTTCCAGGCCAGCCTGGTCTAGAAAGTGAGCTGCAGGATAGCCAAGATTGTTACACGGAGAAACCCTGTCTCCAGAGGAAAAAAAGATTTATTTTGTTGGACATGTAAGTTTGAAGCCAGCCCTGTCTACATATTCTATGCCATCTAGAGTCACAGTAAGACCCTTTCTCAAAACCAAGTGTGCACGTGCCCGAGGAAGGCCAGGCCAGAAGAGGGCACTGGATTCCCCTAGGACTTGAGTTACAGGTAGTTGTAAGCCACCATATAGGTGCTCAGAACTCAAGCCAAGTCCTCTGCAAAAGCAACAGGTGCCCTTAACAATGGAGCCATCTCTCCAGTTCCTGATGTTTTTGCCTTTCCAAGTTCATTTCAGGCTAGGTGTACTGTACTTCTGTAGTCCAGCACTAGAGGCCAGCCTGGGTTCACAGTGAGACCTTGTCTCAAAATAAACAAGGCTCACATCAGTTCTCCATATCTCTAGGCTGTAAATGAAAAGTCTACTTAGATTCCATAACAAGTGCCTGTGAAAATTAGAAGCAGAAGCAGGAGGACCTCCAGGAGTTTGAAGATAGCCCAGACTACATAGCACAGTTCTGACTAGCCTGGGCTACAGAGCAGAACCCTGACTTGAAACAAAAAAAGTGGGGTCTTGCCGGGCAGTGGTGGTGCACACCTTTAATCCCAGCACTTGGGAGGCAGAGGCAGGTGGATCTTTGTGAGTTCGAGGCCAGCCTGGTCTACAGAGTGAGATCCAGGAAAGGCACAAAGCTACACAGAGAAACCCTGTCTCAAAAAAACAAAACAAAACAACAACAAAAAGTGGGGTCTGGAGGGCTGGTCTTTAGCTCAACAACAGTGGAGTGTTTACTTAGCATGTACTAGACCCTGGATTTGATCCCCATCACAGGGTTAAAAAAAAACAAAGTGAAGTATAGCTCTGGAAACAGATTAATGGGCTCAGAACCTGGATCTTTTGATTATGTTAATGATGGCTGTGGTTTTCTCACTATGTTTGTAAATGTTTGTCCTCATGGATTGGGCACCAGGTTACAAGCTAAGAAAATCACTCTGTTCAAGATAAACACCATTCTTTCTCCAGAGAAGTCTATATGGCCAACAAATGAATGTAAACAAGCTCATTATAAGTATGGCAACTTCTGATAACATGAGAAAAAACAGGCTGCCTGGGTTGGCAAAAGGGCTTAGCAAGTAAAGGCATTTGCCACCATCTGTGATGACTTGAGTTTGGGTCCCAAGACCCATGCCACAGAAGGAGAGAACCATTCCTGCCAGTTGTTCTCTGACTTCCATGCTTTATAATGCCAGGAATGTACCTAGATACACACACTCACACACACACACTATACATAAATAAATAATTTAAACATTAAAAAATAGGTTGCTTTAGATAAGGTAGTGGGTGGGGGAAAGAATCCTCTGAGCTGTAACATTTAAACCAGGAGATAAAGGGAGGAAAAGATCAGAAGTTCAAGGTCTTCTTGAGCCACTGTAGCCAGACAGAAGAGAACTGGGAAGGGAAAAAGAGTTATCTTGGATAAAGGAAACAATAAATCCAGAGTCCGGAGATTGGAAAGGGCTTGGCAAGGTTCACGAGGGACTGGTAGAAGGCCAGAATGAGGATAAAGCCAGGTTACTGTTTTGGAATATTCCTGTACACTGTGTAAAATATATTGGTATATATTTTACTGGTATAATAAAGATCTGAACGGCCAATAGCTAGGCAGGAGGAGTAGGCAGGACTTCAGGACAGAGAGAAAACTCTGGGAAGAAGAAAGGCAGAGTTGCCAGCCAGATTCGGAGAAAGCAGGATGGGCAGTACAAAAATCAAGTGACATAAGAGGATGTAGATTAAAATAATATGGGTTAATTTAAATTATAAGAACTAGTTAGGAAGAAGCCCAAGATAAGGCCAAGCTTCCATGTCATGAGTTAGGAGCTGGTGGTCCAAAAAAGCCTTCTAAAGGTTATAAAAGAAAAGGTCTAGATCATACATACAAAATCTGAGCTGACCAACAGAAAAAGCTGGTAAGGTGTGGAACTACATGATGGAGGTGTGGGCCAGTGCACACATTGGTCCCATCTATACAGCCAGGGGTCTGATTCCTCCAATCTGCCAGATTTCTGTTGTTTTGTTTTTGTTTTTGTTTTTGTTTTTGTAATTTTGGTTTTTCAAGATGGAGTTTCTCTGTGCAGTCCTGGCTGTCCTGGAACTAATACCATAGACCAGGCTGGTCTTGAACTCAGAAATCTACCTGCCTTTACCTCTGCCTCTGCCTCTGGAGCATTGGAATTAAAGATGTGTGACACTATCACCTGGCTCAGATTATTCTTTAAGAGACATTTTGGGGCTGGAGAGATGGCTCAGCAGTTAAGAGCACCAACTGCTCTTCCAGAGGTCCTGAGTTCAATTCCCAGCAACCACATGGTGGCTCACAACCACCTGTTACGTTATAATCTATAATGGGATCTGATGCCCTCTTCTGGTGTCCCTGAAGACAGGTCGCTCATATACATTAAATAAAGAAATATTTTTTTTAAAAAAGAGAAAGAAAGAAAGGAAGGAAGGAAGGAAGGAAGGAAGGAAGGAAGGAAAAAAAGAAAGAAAGAAAGGAAAGGAAGAAAGAAAGGAAGAAAGAAAAGAAACATTCTGGGCTAGGGTGTAGGTCAGTAGTAAAGTGCTAGCAATACCACACACAAGATCCTTGGTTTAGTCCCCAGCATAACACACACACACACACACACACACACACACACAGACAGAGAGAGAGAGAGAGAGAGAGAGAGAGAGAGAGAGAGAGAGAGAGAGAGGTCATTTCCCATGGTTGAGATTTGATTTAAAAAAAAAAAAAAGATTGATCCAAATCAACCCAAAATCTCTATCACTCTTGTACAGCTTCTGAGAGCCATGAAGCCATGAGATCTTTCTTTTTTTAGGACAGAGGAATCTTCCCCCACCCCACAAATTGATCTCCCTTAATCAACTTGGCATACTTTACCACAAGTTCCTTTTCCTAATTTATTTTTAAAATATTTTCATTTTTTTAAATTATGAGTGTGTGTGTGTGTGTGTGTGTGTGTGTGTGTGTGTGTGTGTGAACAATGGTACAAAATATACATTATCATTCCAAAAGAATAATGGGATATAGTGAGGAAATACTGGACCAAAACAAAACCCAGCAGGGCAAACTCCAAAACCTGTAACTCCATGTCTTATTAAGGGCTCCCAGGCCTCATTCTTCCCAGCTCTGCTGCCTGCAACCCATATCTCTCTCTTAGGCTGGTTCCACTCCCCTGTCTGAAGTTCTCTTGGCAGGTACCTCCCAGATATAGTAACTTCAACACCTTGGGGTCTCCAGTGCAATCCAGGCTTCACTTTCACAGCTTCCTGAAATGGCCTGTTCTGGCCCGCATGCAGGGACTCCCTGTCACACACCTTGCCTTGGTGGAAGAGGATTCTACAGTCTCTTTACTCCTCTATTCTTCAATACTCCTATATCCTTCAAGAAAGAACCAGCCAGGGGATGGTGGCAGCGCACGCCTTTTATCCTAGCACTCCAGAGTCTGAGGCAGGCAGATCTCTTGAGTTCAGGGTCAGTCTGGTTGATAGAGAATGAGTTCTAGGACAGACAGGATTACACAAAACCTGTCTCCAGCCCCCACCTCAAAAGAAAAAAAAAAAAAAAAAGAACGAACCACGCGGCTGATGTTGCCTGTTTGGGATGGGACCTGCCCCCTCCCCAGTTATATTGGCATAAGCTTTGATTGGCTGCTTCCTTTGTTGGATAAATTCTCCCTTACAGCTGCAGAATAAGCTGAGTGGGGTCTTGGCCTGAGGACACTTCCTTCTTTCTATTTTGCATCAGGTCTCTCCTTTTGTCCTCCGGCACAAGCTTTGGCTCCAACAATGAATTTCCTGGTGCTCTTTTGCCAAAACTGTACATTTTGAATCTCTTGTTGACCCATTTGCTCTTTTCCAATGTAGATCTGCTGAGAGATCACTAATAGCCAAGCGACAAAGTCAGTACTGGGCTGTCTTGAAATCACCTCTGCCAACAAAATCAGTTCAAAACCCTTCAACTTAGTGTCAGGTGAATTCTTACAAAAAAAATCAAAATAAAAATAAAAACGCAGCCACATTCTTAACCAAAATATCCCAAGAAGAGAGTCTAGCCCAAAAATAATGTTTTTCTCTGAAACCCTTTGAGCTGGGCCTCCTTAGTCCAAATCGCTCTCTTAAGCCCTAGTTACAGCAGTCAGCCATTTCTTAGTCCCAAATCCCAAAGTCTTCCACATTCCTCCAAATACAGCACCTGTTAGGTCTGTCACATCAATAACCATCTTCCTGGTACCAATTTACAGCCTCGTTACTTTTTAATGGAAGAGATAAGGCACTGTGACCAAAGCAACTTAGAGAAAAAGTTTATTAGCCGCGCGGGAGTGGCGCTCACCTTTAATCCCAGCCCTCGGGAGGCAGAGCCAGGCGGATCTCTGTGAGTTCAAGGCCAGCCTGGTCTACAGAGCGAGTTCCAGGAAAGGCACAAGTCTCAAAAAACAAAACCAAAACAAAACCAAAAAAAACCCCAAACCCCCCCCAAAATTTATTTTTATTATATTTTTATTTTTCTATTATTATTATTGGTTTTGGTTTTGGTTTTTTTTTTTTCAAGACAGGGTTTTTCTGTGTACCTTTGCGCCTTTCCTGGAACTCACTCTGTAGCCCAGGCTGGCCTTAAACTCACAGAGATCTGCCTGCCTCTGCCTCCCAAGTTCTGAGATTAAAGGCGTGCGCCACCACTGCCTGGCATATTTTTTTTTTTTTTTATTTATTACAAAATAAATTACAAAAAAATTTCAGAATTACAAAAGAGAAAAGGAAAAGTTTATTGGGGGGTTCAGAGGGTGAGTTCATGACCATCATGGTGAGGAGCATGGCAGCAGGCAGGCAGGCATGGCTGTGGAGCTGAAGATGAGAACTTACATCTGATTCATAAGCAGGAAGCAGACAAAGAGGGGATGACCTGGGCTTTTTGAAATCTCTAGTGACATACCTCCTCCAACGATGCCATCCCTAACCCTTCCCAAACAGTTCTGTTGTGGAATAGTCTTTTGTTCACTATGAAGATGTGTCACTTGGATTGGTTGAATAAAAAGGTGGATGGCCGATAGCTAGGCAGGATTTGGGGGGCAGAGAGAACTCTGAGAAGAAAGGGCTCGCCAGCCAGATGCAGAGGAAGCATGACATGTAGGAGATGAGGTAACAAGCCATGAGCTATATGACAACACATAAATTAATAAAAATGAGTTAATTTAAGTTATAAGAGCTAGTTAGAATGAAGCCTAAGCTATCAGCCGAGCTTTCATAATTAGTAATGTCTCTGTGTGGTTATTGGAGAGCTGGCTGGTAGGACAGAGAAAGAGTCCCTACATAGTTCCACCACTTGGGGACCAAGTATTCAAATAGAATGAGCCTAGGGGGCCATTCTCATTCAGACCCACAATGTGTGGGTCGGTATGGGGTAAATGCACGTGAGTGCAGGTGTCTCCTAGGCCAGGAATATCGGAACTCACTGGTACTAGAGTCACAGGTGGCTCCTTCTCACTGATCTTTATGATTATTCTAAGCTCTATGAGGGCAGGAGCTCCATCCTTCATTTCTCTCTAATACCCACACCTAGTCCTCGGCACATTATGGACCTTAATATTATGCATGCCAGTTGTTAAGTAAATATGAATGAAATGTTCTGGTTTTGCTCTAAGTCTTTTTTTTTTTTTTTTCATTTTCATTTATTTGTTTTTTTGTTTGTTTGTTTTTCTATTATCAGCTTGATACAGTCCAAATTCTTATCCTAATGGTGAAATGTTTCACTGAGGCTTGCCTAGTAATTGAGTAAGACCAAAACTTATTATAAGCCACAGTCATCCCAGGGTCCCCCCTGCTATGTAGCCTCCCTGGTTCTGTGGGATGCAGTCTGATTATTCTTTGCTTTATATCTAGCATCCACTATTTTTTTTTTTTTTGAGCTGAGGATCAAACTCAGAGCCTTGTGCTTGCTAGGCAAACGCTCTACCACTGAGCTAAATCCCCAACCCAATTTCTTTATTTTTGACACAAGGTTATATCAGGTGGGACTGGAACTCATTAACCTAGGCTAGCCAACTCACATCCTTCTGTCTCAGCCTTCCATATGCTGGGATCACAGGCATGTACCAACACATGCAACCTCAACTTGACTTGCATTTCAATACAGTCATTAAAGCACAATGCTTTTCATAGTTGAAATAAGTATCTGAGGACTCAGATGGTTTGGCCTGTAAAGGCAGTTGCTTGCCAAATCTGATAACCTGAGTTCAATTGCTGGGACCCACACTGTAGAAGGAGAAAACTATCTCTCACAAGTTGTCCTGTGACCTCCACGCACTTTGGCATGAACTTGCTCTTGTGCACACTTGTGAGTATGCACATACACACTCACACAAGAATAATACGTGTAAAACTAAATTTAAAAATGGTGTAGAGTAGGGCATGGTGGCACATGTCTTTAATTCCAGCACTCAGGAGACAGAGGCAGGTCTCTGGGAATTTGAAGTCAGCCTGGTCTAAATATCAAATTTCAGGAAAGAAAGCACACAGAGAGGGATCTAGTCTCAAAAAGAAGTGGGGGCTAGAATTTGCATAAAACCTATGCATATCCTCCAGAATACTTTAAACCACTGGGCGCTGGTAGAACCTTTAATCCCAGCACTCAGGAGGCAGAAGCAAGTGGATCTCTGTGAGTTTGAGGCCAGCCTGGTCTACAGAGCGAGATCCAGGACAGGCACCAAAACTACACAGAGAAACCCTGTCTCAAAAAACAAAAAACAAAAACAAACGAACAAACAAAAGAATACTTTAAAGCATCTCCAGAACACCTATAATCCTTAATAAAATGAAAATGCTATGTAAATAGTTATCATACTCTATTGTTTCAGGAATAATGACAAGATGTTAAAAGTCTATACATGTTCACTACAGACATGATTTTCTTCCCAAATTGTTTTTTTCATGGTACTAGGGACCAAATTCAAGGCCTTGCACATGCTAAGTTCTTTACCACTGAGTACATTTACCCCAAATGTATCTTGCTGTTGTTTTTTGAGACCAGTTCCCTCTTTGTACTCCAAATGTTCTTTTACCTGGGGCTATATGAATAGGGTAGGCTGGCCAGCCAGCCTGCCCTGGGGATCCTCCTGTCTCTGCCTCCCCAGCCCCAATGCTGGGTTCACCAGCATGCACTACTAATTGTGGCTGCTAGGGATGGATCTTAGCTCCTGCCTGCAGAGAAGCATGTTACCAACTGAGACATCTTAACAGCTACCCCTCCCAAAGGTTTGGTTTGGTTTTTTTTTTTTTTTTTTTGGATTTTTTTTTTTATTTGAGATTAATTGAACCCACAGATGTGGAACTCAACAATGTGGACCACCAACTATGTATACATATACATGTTGCAGAACATTTGTTTACACTGTGTGAAGATGTGTTACTGTGATTGGTTTAATGAAGAGCCGAATGGCCAATAGCTAGACAGGAGAGAATAGGCGGGACTTCTGGGCAGAGAGAGGAACTCAGGATGAATCTAGGAGCATGTGAGACAACAGCAAGACACTGAAGAAGTCGGACAAATGGTACAAAGGAGAGGCAACTGAGCCATGTGGAAGAAGGTAGATTAATAAAAACAGGTTAATTTAAGTTATAAGAGCAAGTTGGGGAAAATCCTAAGCTAAGGCCAAGTTCTCATAATTAATAAATCTCCACTGTGTTATTTGGCAATCCAAAGATGGACCAACAAGAAAGCTTGCTACACACAGAGACACACACATATATCTGCATATATTTTTTTGCTTTTTGAGATAGATTCTCATTATGTTACTCTGGTTGGCCTGGGATTGGATATGTAGACCAGGTTGGCCTTGAGTTTAGAGATCCAGTTGCTTCTTCTGCCTTCCTATCGCTGGAATTAAAGGCATCTGTCACAATGCCCAGCTAGAATCACGGTCTTAAGTAGGGCCGTGACAACCTTTCTTTTCTAGTCTCAAATTCTTGCTATGATGTTAAAATCAGATAAAGGCAATAAAGAGAACTGCACATAGCAGGTAGGTAGTTAATGTTTGGTAGTTAGTTAATGTTTGGCTCAATCCACTCACCAGTATTCCCTGAGGACATTTCCTGTGGACAGGGTTTCAGGATAGCCCAGGCCTGGTAGAACATGCCTATCATCTAGCAATCAGCTGGGAGGCTGAGGAAGATCGCTGAGAATTCAAGGACAGCCTGGTTTGCACACCAAGACCTGTCTCAACAAAACGAAAGTTTCATGACATTTTTCTGTAGTCTCCTATCCGTTTTCTGTTTTGTTTTGTTTTCGAGACAGAGTTTTTCAGTGTAGCCCTGGCTGCCCTGGAACTCACTTTGTAGATCAGGGTGGCTTGAACTCAGTGATCCACCTGTCTCTGCCTCCTGGGATAAAAGGCTTATGCCACCACCGCCCGGCTTCCCTATCCAGTTTTTGTTTTGCTTTGACTATTGGTCCTCTGATACCCTAGGCCTTCCATACAAATGACTGAGTGAAAGCTTTCAGGAGTGGCTGGGGTGGGGGGGGGGGACTCCAGTACAAACACACCTCGAGAAAAAGCTATAGGCCCTTGGGTGACAGGGCAGCGGCTCCTTCTCAAAGCTCCGTGGTGCTCTTACATCTAGACTGGTTGTCCTGATGCAAACCATTCATTTAAACTAAAATCGTGGCCGACACTAACTAATATCCTGGAACCATCCTATCTCACTAGCGGATCAAGTGGATTAAGTTTTAGAACAGCTTCGACAGGCCAAAAATATCCCACCTCCCTTCCCAGACTATCCTATCAGCGCACCCCTAACGATGAGCGACGGCCGACAAGAAGCCAATCAGTTCCGCTCTTGGGAAGAAACCCGCCCATGCCTTGTGTCGTCACTGGGCCTCTTAAAAGGCTCGCACCAAGCCCGGCGCTTCCGCGTAGCTGGGCGGCCGGTTGAAACGTGACTGTGAGTGACCCCACCTTAAAGGGGAGGGAGCAGCGGGGGACCCGAGCCCTTTAAGACAAGGCGGGCTGGGACCTGCCCCTTTAAGGGCGGGGCGTCCGACGGCTGAATCCGAGCCCCAGATTACCTTTGAGTTTCCGTCACGGGCAGCGCGGAGCGGCTCCTCGGCTGGGTCCGGGTGCTTGGCGGGCGGCGGCGGCCTCCTCCCCGCTCGTCCTCCCCGGGCCCGGAGACACCCCCGCCCCAGTCATGCTGAGCAGAGTATGGAAGCAGCTGACTACGAAGTGCTATCCGTGCGAGAGCAGCTGTTCCACGACCGGGTCCGCGAGTGCATCGTGAGTGCGGGACCTGGGCGGGAAGGGGCCGGGCCGGGGTGGGAGGGGCGCGGGCAGCAGCGTTGGGGACAGGAAGTCCTGCCGCCTGGGCTCCCAGCACCTCGGTCCCTGAGAGGGCCGGGGCCGGGGTGGCGAACTCCGGAGTCGGGTCTGCTGGGTCCCTGAGCCGTAAACAAAGCCGCGGGGTTTCCGTTCCTCCGCTGCTCGCCCCTCCCCCCCGCCCCCTTCTGCTCCACCCCGGTGGGCGTTCCTGGCGGAGGGTCCTCTTGTGAGTCTGATCTTCTGGGAGAGGGTGGATTTGCTTCGGGACAAGTTGATGTGCGTGTTCCCCTTAGAAGTAGATGGAGGGCGATCGTAGCTGGTGTTGGAGTGGAGACCCGGCCGCATTGAGCAGTTAACGAGGGACCTGCTCTGGTGGCGCGAGGGAAGGGTAGGGATGTCGTGGGTCCTCCCACTGAGGAAGAAAGTAATCCTGCCCGAGGTGGGTTGTAGGCTAGGGAGATGGGGAAACCCCGAAGTCTCCGCGCCGATTTTCTCTGCCCTTCAAGGATGGTTGTTTGTTTTCATTCGTGTTGTGATTGAACCCTGGGCCGCTGGCGTGCAGCATGCCAAACACAAGCCAACACAGTGACGCACACCACGCAACACTTCCTGAGCATTTGTTTGACACTCGACTGGGTTTCCAGCTTTCTGGCCATTCTGGGAGTTCTTCTGTGAGGGGGGCTCTGCAGTAGTCCTGAGCACATCTAGTGGATTCCTCATTCCTTCCGGTAGCCTGTAATCGCAGCTGAACCTTCCACACAATAGTATACTGCTCTGGGATAGGAACATACAGTGGAACTTAGGGAAACATATTTTCCTTGGATCATCTCTCTGTCGGGTGTTTCTCCCACAGAGCTCTGCACGTACTAAATGAAAAGAGAAGGGTCTGGAGGAATGGAAAGAAGTCTTACTAAATTGAGGAGAGACACAGATGGAGTCATCCTTCATTTTTCTCAGGCGGAGCTTTAGGCTACCCCTAGGCATGCTTAGATTGAAGAGAAGGTAGAGGGAGACAGGATATACCTAGGTCTCCCTTATCAATGAGGGCTGGAAAGTACAGGTGTATGGCCTGAGGTGTAAGAATCAAGTAACATCACCTGGTGTGTTCCTTGGTGGAGAGGTACTCATCGGTACATTGGGCCTATCATGGAGGCACATCTAGACCTTGAGATGCTGTATAGGGGCTGACAACCTGGAGGGATGAGCCCTTGGAAACTGTATGTTTCTGCCTTCTAAAGCATTAGCTTAGGACATCAGCACCAGCCAAGGACAGCTGAAGGTTTCTACTACCTCCTCCACATGGCTCCCGTCTAGAAGTTAGAGAACCTAGGTGAGGTGGAGGTGGCAGTGGTGCACACCTTTAGTCCTAGCACTCAGGAGGCAGAGGCGGGGCTGATCTCTGAGTTGGAGGCCAGCCTGATTTACGGAGGTGAGTTCCAGGGGACAGCCAGGGCTACACAGAGGAACCCGAGAGAGAGAGAGAGAGAGAGAGAGAGAGAGAGAGAGAGAGAGAAGAGAGAGAGAGAGAGAGAGAGAGAGAGAGAGAGCGCGAGCGCGCTGAGAGGGGGGGGAGGGGGAGAGGAGAGGAGAGAACAGCAACAGCAACAGCAACAGCAGCAGCAACCGCCTTTCCTCTATCTACTGGGATTGGGTGGAACCCCAAGCCTGACCTTCTGAGCTCGTCTACCTCCTTGGCTATTACACAAGTTCAGGGAGGAATAAGGCAGAACACTTGGCTGTAAAAATGCAGTCACAATCTTTGTGGGATTCCCTAAGTCAAAAGCTCCAGCTCTGTTCTAGATACAGGACCTCCTTGGTTCTTCTCTCCTTGTCACTGTACAGATTTCCTATAGGGTCAGTTCCTCTTGGAGACTAGAAGACACATGAGGCTGATCGTATCTTTGCTTACCTCAACTGCAATGGCATCTTTTTTTTTTTTTTTTTTTTTTTTGGCATTCTCTGACTTTGAGGTAGTGTAGAGATGTAACCCACCCACTAATTATCTGTCCTGTCAATTGGAGGTCTAACCACTCAGGGCCGTGGGTGGGTAGGTCCTAAGAGGCCTGGCCCTGAAGTTGGAAGTCACTTGTGGTCGGGTCTGCGGACTGACTAGAGGCAGATAACCTGCTCTGGAAGTGCTGGGCCTGACAGCTCAGGCTAAATGGTAATTAAATGGGCTCTAGTTTAGCACAGAGCAGACCTGATGTTTCAGGCCCTGAGGAAACAGAGTAGAGGTTCTGATGTGGTCTAGAGACGTGATTCTCACAGAGTAGTTGAAGGAGTAGTCTTTCCCCAACAGCAAATGGAGTTGGGTAAGAGGACGTGCCAAGACAGTGCACACATCTTACCAGGAGTGTCTCTGCTCACCTCTAAAGATATGGTTGAAGCTTGTAGCTCCAGCAGAGTACCCCAATACAGTTGGCACTGTTTCCCCAGGGACTTGGGACATCCTATGGTTCTTAGCTAGAAGGAAGGCATCTGTGAGAAATGTAGAATCCCGGAATGTATGGAGCTTTATATCAAGGCCCTTGGGGCTGTGGAATGTGCTGGAAACTCTAGAAGTTCTCATTCCAGGTTGTCTTTTGCCACAGATCTCAATACTTCTGTTTGCGACACTCTACATCCTCTGCCATGTCTTCCTGACCCGCTTCAAGAAGCCCGCTGAGTTCACCACAGGTGCTTTTGACTTCCCTGCCTTCAGCCAGAGTGCCAGTTGCCATGGAGCCAGCCTCAGAGGACTGGGTGATGTTGCCTGTAGGGAAAGGAGAGGTGGCTGGGCTGGGCTGGGAGCTTGGCTGCCTCGGCCCGTCCTTCCACAGGCAGAGCTAAGGTGGCCTAGGTGGAAATAGCTTTCGATTCTTTCTTGTTACTTAATTACTTTATTTCTATGTATTTTAAGTTAGAGTACAAAATAATGTTGTATTGTGGCTTTTTCAAAGTCAAGTACCCCTTTCTTGGTTTTATTTTGTTTTATAGACAATATCTCATGTAGTCCTGGCTGGCCTCAAACTCTTTATGTAGCTAAGGGTGACCTTGAACTCCTGTCTCTACCTCCCAAATACTGGGCTTCATGGTGTATTGGTGTATCCTACCACATCCCTATCCATGTAGCTTTTCTTTCTTTCTCTCTCTCTCCCTCCCTCCCTCCCTCCTTTCCCTCCCTTTCCCTTCTTTTCTTTCCTTTCCTCTTCCTTCCTTCCTTCCTGTCTTTCCTTTTGAGACAGGGTTTCTCTGTGTAGCCCTGGCTCTTGTAGAATTCGCTGTGTAGACCAGGCTGGCCTGGAACTCAAGAGATCCGCCTGCCTCTGCCGCCAGGCATCCATGTAGCTTTCCTAATCCTCAGTTCCACCCTACAAAACGGGCATAATTAAGTCCACCTAGTACTCTGTCACTGGAAGGACCAGACGAGAGCCATTGGTGACCCGGAAGTGGGCAGCTGCAGGCTGAGTGTCATGGGCATTTGTTCTGTGCCGTCTTCTTTCCTAGTGCTTTCCCACTGGACCTGGCACCTCCCAAGGGTTGGCAGTGTTCATCTTTCTCTTTGTGGAGAGACTAAGTTTTCGCAGATTGTGGCTTGGGGTCCCATAGATCTCGAGGGGGCTAGAGAAACACACCCAGCAAGTTATCTCCATTAGTGCTGCCCCTCGGGGACTTTTCTCTGTGAATCCCCTCTTCCCCTCACCCAGCCACTGATGTGAACAACCTCACAGACTGCAGTCTGAGCCTCCATAAAGAGGAACCTGTGGTGATGGTGATGGTGGGGAGGAGGGAGAGGAGGGGGGGAATTTGGGGCTTATATTCTGTGTACCTAGGGCCACTGATGATTAAACTTGCCACCTTGGTCGGAGAACAGGTTGAGGTTTATAATGTAAGCTCTCCCAGAGCCTCTTCTTCAGCACTGTCGTCAGTGGTGGGGACAGGGGACACATTATGATGCATCTGACTCCCAGAACTGCCCACTGCTATCCTGCTGAGCCCCCTTCCTGTCTGTCTCTTGCAGTGGATGATGAAGACGCCACCGTTAACAAGATTGCGTGAGTGCCGCTCCCTCAACCCCTGAATCCAGCAACTTAAATGCTGGGATCTAGAAAGTCCTCTAGGGCAGCGGGAGAAGGAGCTGTCATCCGTCCAGGAGAGAAAGAGTTCCTACTTCCACCCTGTTCTGGCTTCTTCCGGCATTGCCTTATGCTGGGGATGCTCAGAAAAGCTGCTGTTCCTGTCTCCCTGGTTGGGCCAGGAGCTTCATGATCAGGATATTGGCTGGGACCTGCCTGAGTCACCAAGCAGTGGCTTCAGCTTGGCCTCACCTCCCAGCAGTCAGTGTGGGTGGGGAATGGAAGGGGGAAGACAGGCTAAGGAAACAGGACAGGGTTTGATAAAGATTAAAAATCCCTGAGGGATCAAGGAAACCCTGTCTCGAACACCCACTTTCCCAAAACACACACACACACACACACACACACACACACACACACACACACCCTGAGGGCAAAAAAATGCTTGGTTCTTAGAGGAAGACCCTTATTATGGACATTTTAAAAAATCTTATTTATTTTTATTTTATGTGCATTGGTGTTTTGCCATGGGTGTGGAGTCCCCTGGAACTATAGTCACAGACAGCTGTGAGCTGCCATGTGATTGCTGGGAATTAACCGCTGAGCCATGTCTCCAGCCTCCTATGGACAGTTCTTATTCACTAGCAGCATATAGAGAGGAAATGTGGAGATGCCCCTCTGGCATGACAGACTAGAAGGCAGCATTCCCCCTTTTTGAGTTTGTTTCCAGCTGGTGCAGCCCATGGCATAGGCCTTGCTTATGAAGTTGGGTTTTAGCTTGTCTTTATCCTCTGCACTAATGCCTTCTTAAAGGGCATAGCCATATGGAGTGACTGAGCTCTTATCCGTAGGGAAAGAGGCAAGCTCAGAAATCTATATCCCTAAGCGGAGGAGGAGCCACGCCCCTGGCTTTGTTAGCATTCCTGGCGTGCCCTATGGGCTTATATGGGAAGATCACATTCCCAGGATAGCCTAAACAAGTGACATGGCCAGTGATCAGGTGCCCATGAATGCCTGAGTTGGCATCCATCCATCCCAGGTGCCAAGGCTACCCTGTAGTGAGGGCGAGGGTGCGCTAGCAGTGGGCAGAGCCCAGCTGGAGAGCTCCTTGCCATCGCCCTGGCTGGCTCTAGAAGCCATAGATGCCCTTGGGAAAAAAACGGGCCTTCTAGGGCAGCAGGGCGGTGAGTGCTGGGCTGACCCGACCCCCTCTTCCCTTCTTAGGCTGGAGCTGTGCACCTTTACCCTGGCAGTCGCCCTGGGGGCCGTCTTACTCTTACCCTTCTCCATCATCAGCAATGAGGTGTTGCTCTCCTTGCCACGGAACTACTACATCCAGTGGCTCAACGGCTCCCTCATCCATGGTATGTGGCCCTGGACCGGAGCTTGGGGGAGGGAGCAGGGCAGGCAATTAGGCAGACCCAGGCAGCCCTGAGCTAATCAGTCATGTCGCCCACCTCCACTGGCCCCTCAATGACCAACTCTGCTCTTCCTTTTTGGCTCTAGGTCTTTGGAACCTTGTTTTTCTCTTCTCCAACCTGTCCCTCATCTTCCTTATGCCCTTTGCATATTTCTTCACAGAGTCTGAGGGCTTCGCCGGCTCCAGAAAGGTAATGTGGCAATATTACAATATTAGTCAACTCAGCCAGAAGCAGAACTCTGGTCTAGGGAGTTGACATAGGAGATGATTTGCAGACTTCAGTCAGAGTTAAGGGATGGAACAAGGAGTCTGAGGCTGTAGCAACGTGAGAAGTCATTGTCACCCCTAGCCTACAGGGCATTTCTAGAACTGTCGGTAGGTAAAATTGAGAATATGATGAACTCATTTAGCAGAAAAGTTACTGCCTTACTGTTGTAGCTGCTGCTGGAAGCCAGTATGCCAAAGGTGAGAGAAAGCATAGGAAGTCCCAGACTTGTTCCACCACCTTCCACTTCTCTGCTGATCCTTGCATTGGGCAGGCTGAACCAGAAGTCAGAGCAGAGAGCCTGTGTGATGCAGCTGTCAGGGACCATCTCCTCGGAACAGACAGGAGATTGAATGATTTGAGGATGGTTTTACAAGTGGATCCCCAGGATATGGATTGGGGAGTAGGAGAGCAGAGCGATTCAGAATTAGGAGAGAGAAGCAGCCCTTCCTGCCTGCTGAATCCAGACGCTTGGTCTCCCAAACCCAGCCACAGCTCTAATGTCTCCTTTCTTCCCCACCCTGCTGTAAAGTTGACCCCCCTCTTCTACTTTACCCATTTCTTCCTCCTGTAGGGTGTCCTGGGCCGGGTCTACGAGACAGTGGTGATGTTGATACTCCTCACTCTGCTTGTCCTGGGCATGGTATGGGTGGCATCCGCCATTGTAGATAATGACAAGGCCAGCAGGGAATCACTCTATGGTGAGAGTTCAATTTTCTGTCACTGATCTAAAGGAGGAACAGTTTTGGCTCATGGGTTCGGAGGTTTTGGTCTGTGGTCATTCGGCTCTGGTTTCTGGGCTGTGATGAAGCGGAACCTCACGGCAAGGATCATGTGCTGGAGCAAAGCCTCTAAACCGTGGATGGCTAAAATTATGCTCCAATCACGTCCTAAGAACACCACCACCTCTGCCCATTGTAATGGGGACCCAAGCCTTCAACATTCACGTTTTGAAAGACCATTTTACACCCAAACCACAACAGAGCGCCAGCCTTTTCCTCCTTTAGAAAGATTTATGTGTACTGGGTGTTTTCCCTGTATCTGTGCACCACATCTGTGCAGTGCCAACACAGACCAGAAGAGGGCATCAGAGCCTCTGGAACTGGAGTGAGCTGCCCTGTGGGGGCTGGGAACCAAACCTGGGTCTTACACTGAGCATCTCTCCAGCTCCTGTCCTTCCTCCTCCTCTTTAGAGCTTGTAATCTGAGCACTATGGGTAACTGCCATGAGTTAATACAGTGAGTTTGCATCTTGGGATACAGAGGAAGATGCTCTTTCTCATTCTCTGTTTTGGAGAGTGTTTCTTTGCTACACAAAGAAACCTTGGCTGTTCTCCAACTCACAGAGATCTACTTGCTTATGCCTACCAATTGCTGGGATTAAAGGTGTTCACCACCACCACCACCCATCTAAGATTCTGTCTGAAAAGAAGAGAAGAGAAAAAAAAAGAACATCCTGGCTCTTGAGTTGGCCATGTGTGTTTGGTCAACTGTAGTCCTCCTAAGTGGAAAAGACCGGCACCATTCCTGTGGGCTGAAGTTCCAAACTTATGGACTTTGGACACATCCAACATATAGAAACATCCACACAGTGATTTTGAAAAATAGATAATCAACCAGGCATGGTAGCACAGTTTTAATCCCAGCATTCAGGAGGCTAAGGCAGGTGGACCCCTGTGAGTTCCAAGCCAGCCTGGACTACATAGAAAGACCTTGTTCAAAAATAAAAAAATAAATAAATAACTAAGTAAATAAGTAAATGAGTAAATAATAGATAACAATTGTTGACTATGAAGCCCAGGCTGGCCTTGAAATCTTTCTGCCTCGACCTCCTGATTCTGCTGGGGTTACCAGGCATGTGTGCCACCATACCTGCCCTCCCACTTTGGAACTGAGAAGTTTCATCTCAATTTCTGCCTTGCTTGACAAGGGAGAGGACCTGGCTATACTTAACCCTGCTCACCTGGGCCAGACAGCAGCTGTGTCTTTTGTATAATTCAGAGTCTCTCGTTTGCCCAGCACTCTGCCTCTAACCTGGACCAGCTTTCCCCATGTGTTACTCGCCTGTAGCCTGAGGTGTTTGAATTGTCTAGACCCTGAGCCCTGTCACCTCCTAGCAATGAGGAGGAGTAAGACAAGCTGACATGCCTTTTCTTGTCTTTAGACTTCTGGGAGTACTACCTCCCCTACCTCTACTCCTGCATCTCCTTCCTCGGAGTCCTCCTCCTTCTGGGTGAGTGCAGAGTCGGGAGGCTTCAGCAATGAGGGTGGGAGGAGAAGGGCAGGGGAAGGACCTAACTGTGACCGACAAGCTCTTATCCCAACAGTGTGCACTCCCCTGGGTCTCGCCCGCATGTTCTCCGTCACTGGGAAGTTGCTGGTCAAGCCTCGAGTATGTGGTGCTCCTTTTGTACAGGGTGAATCTTGTGCATCTGAAGCCGAACCATGAAATGAACCTGCAGTTGTGTTGTGCACAACTTGCAGAAGACCACAGCCTTGGCTGGCTTCTGTGTCCTTTGCCCCATCCTCTTGAGCTGGTCAGAACGTGAGGGATTGGAAGGGATAGGACAAATGACGGGCATGGGGTGTGAAGGAGAGTTAGAACCAAGACTGAGATTGGGACTGTAGAGGGCTGTTGGGGCCAGAGAGCCTCTGACAGCCCCCCCACCCCCCACCCCCAGCTACTAGAAGATCTGGAAGAACAGCTGAACTGTTCAGCGTTTGAGGAGGCAGCTCTGACTCGAAGAATCTGCAGTGAGTTCAAATACTCCCTTGCTTGGGTGGTGGACTGGCCTTGGCAAGCACTGAAGGGAAGTGTGTTCTCTGCCCTCAGATCCCACCTCCTGCTGGCTGCCTTTGGACATGGAGCTGCTGCACAGACAAGTCCTGGCTCTGCAGACGCAGAGGGTCCTCTTGGGTATGTGGACCGGTGCTTTACCCAGGGAGAGCAGATCCTTGTTCCAGATACTTGCTAACAACCTCCCATTCCTGCACAGAAAAGCGGCGGAAGGCTTCAGCCTGGCAGCGGAACCTGGGCTACCCTCTGGCCATGCTGTGCTTGCTGCTGCTGACGGTGGGTTTTCTAGCCTTGGTGGGCATAGGGAGTATGGATACTTGAGCATCCTCAGGGAAGACAAAGATATACGTGGACATGGTTGTCGTCCACTGTGGTAGTTGCCCCTCATAGTACCTGCTTTGTGCCTCTTCCTGTGCTAAGAACATTAATTCCCATTTTGTAGATGAAGAAATACAACTGACTTACCCCAAATCACACAAAATCATTAAGAAGACACACAGATTTGCCTTGGAGTGAGAATAAAGGTTGAAATCTAGTGTCTCTTCTGTACTGGATTAGGACTTCAGGAATAGTTTCAGAGGAAACAGTACCTTTCTCTAGGTCATTTCCTGTGTGTGTGTGTGTGTGTGTGTGTGTGTGTGTGTGTGTGTGTGTGTGTCTGGGGTTGGACCAGGCCTTTGCATGTATTCAGTGCTCTGTAGAGTTATAATCCAGCCCCGTAGGGGTACTCTCTCTGGTTAAGCTTTGCGGTCCGTCCGTCTGGAAGCAGTCCATCCAGTAATATCCTCCAAGTGCTGTGTTGCTAGCAGCAGCTCGAGGGGTCCCTAAAGCTGCTTGGAAGCAGATCTGCTCTTACACACAGAGCGCTGGACTGAAGAGAAGCTCTTCCGTTGAGCTCAGAGCACTGCCGTGGGCTGGGGCAGGGATAATGGGAGTTGGTACCCTTGCTGCACACAGGGCCTGTCTGTGCTCATTGTGGCCATCCATATCCTGGAGCTGCTCATCGATGAGGCCGCCATGCCACGGGGCATTCAGGTACAGGGCTCTCTTCTTTCCCACCGCTTCTTTTGGAGAGGACTTAATTGAGAAAGGCTAGGGAAGCTGGGTATGGTGTCTTACGCCTATTATCCTAGCATTTGGAGGCTGGAGCAGGTGGATCGCCACAAGTTTCAGGACAGAATGGGCTATATTGTGCTATAGCATAATGTCTTTAAAGGGTCGAGGGGATGCTGGGGATGCTGGAGAGAGAAACAGAAGCCGAGGACAGAGGGGAGGCTGGGTAGGGCTAGTAGTACTCACAGTGGGAATATCCCTCAATCATGCCACCCCAACCTCCACAGGATGCCTCCCTGGGCCAGGTCTCCTTCTCCAAACTGGGATCCTTTGGTGCCATCATCCAGGTCATATTGATCTTGTATCCTTCTGGAAACTCCCGTGGCTTCTGCTTTCCAAACCTGCCTCCCAGGACTCCAATAGACTCTTTGGGAACACGGAGGAGGAGGAGGAAGAAAAGGGGACAACTCTTCATTTTCATCTGACTTGGGTTCAGACAAGGAAATACTTGATCTTGAGGACTGGGGAGATAACTCAAGTCAGTTAAGTGCATCTGCCTGTAGTCCAGTTCTGGGAGGCAGAGACAGGAAGATCCTGTGCTTTGTTTAAGAGCCAGTCTAGCCTGGCGGTGGTGGTGCATGCACGCCTTTAATCCCAGCACTTGGGAGGCAGAGCCAGGTGGATCTCTGTGAGTTTGAGGCCAGCCTGGTCTGCAAAGCGAGATCCAGGAAAGGCGCAAAGCTACACAGAGAAACCCTGTCTCGAAAAAAACAAACAAACAAAAAAGCCAGTCTAGCCAAACTGGTAAGTTCTAGGCTTGAAATAACCTGTCTCGGAGAATAGTAAGGTAGTAGCTGGCAAGATGGTTTGGCGAGGGCTGGGAGAGGAGTCAGGGGTTAGGGGATTGATGTTCTTGCAAGAGCACTGAATTCAGTTGGCTCACAACCATCTGTAAGTCTAGCTCCAGAGGATCTGACTCCCTCTTCTGGCCTTTGTAGGCATCCACCCTCATGCACATACCCCACACACGTACACACATTGAGGAAAGTTTTTTAAAAGATGACTCAGTAGGTATAAGTGTCTACCCTGCAAGCCTGACAACCTGGGTTCTACCCCTGGGAACTCACAGTGGCATGAGAGACTGACCCCTGAATGTTGTTCTCTATAGCACACCCTCACACACACCAACACAACATAATAGTAAATAAAATTTATAATGATAGGAGGAGACGTCCAGCTTTGACCTGTGGCCTCTGCATACACATGGATATCACATACACCACACAGAAATATTTCATCTTGGAAAGAGGTCTGAGGCGTCCTTTCTCTGAGACAGGCAGTGCTTACTTAGAAGCCGGCCAGTTTTTCCCTAACCCAGCGGCAACAGTTACCTGATGGTGTCTTCGGTCGTGGGTTTCTACAGTTCTCCACTTTTCCGAAGCCTGAGGCCCAGATGGCATGATACAGCTATGACACAGGTATAGAGGGGGAGAGAGGAGAAGCCTCCTGGGGTGGGTGAGCAGTGGGTGTTGGCAGCCCACCCCACAGGTTTCTCTGTGCAGTCCTGGCTGTCCTGGAACCCACAAAGTCTGCCTGCCTCTGCCTTCTGAGTGTGGTAACTCTTGCTGTTTTGCTTCTTCTTTGTTTTCCCCCCAGATAATCGGGAACTGCGTCTGCCTTCTGGTCCTGAGCTCTGCACTTCCTGTCTTCTCTCGGACCCTCGGTAAGAACAGAAGTCGGGAAGAGAACTGATTGGTTTTGTTTTCATAGCTTTAAAATGAGGTTTGCGGGCTGGAGAGATGGCTCAGTGGTTGATGTGGATGGTTCAGCCTCTCCTTCCAGAGGACCCAAGTTCAAATCCCAGCACCCACATGGCAGCTCACAGCTGTCTGTAACTGCAGTTCCGGGGGATCTGGCACCCTCACACGGATATGCAGGAAAAACACCAATGCACATTTAAAAAAAAAAAAAAAAAAAAAAAGGCCAGTCTGGGCTTCATAGGGAGTTTCAAGCAAGTCTGGGCTACCCAGGGAGACCCTGTAACAGAACAGAACTGCCAAGGTCTCACTAATCATTCTGCCTCAGCCTCCAGAATGCTGGAATTTGTGATACAATGCCATACCCAGCTGGGAATTTTTTTTTTTTTAGATGTATTAGTTGATGTGTATGAGTATTTCGCCTGTATGTGTGTTTGCACCTCTTTCATGCATGTACCTGTGGAGGTGCCAGAAGAGGGGTCAAATGCCCTGGAACTGGACGTGCCGATGGTTGTAAGCCACTCGTGGCTGCTGGGCACTGACCCAGGTACTCCGCAAGGGCAACACATGCTCTTAACTACTGGCCATCTCTCCAGTCCCAGAGTTATTTTTTCCTTTTAATATTTTTGATATGCGTTGGTGTTTTGCCGCATGTATGTCTTTGTGAGGGTGTTGATCTTCTGTAACTGGAGTTACAGACAGTTGTGAGCTCTAAACTGATGAGCCAGATCTCTAGCCCCTGGCTTTTTTTTTTTTTTTTTTTTTTTTTTGAGTATGTACTTAAAAAAGGTATTCAAGGGTCAGGGTCAGTAAAGGGATATCTCAGTGGGTAACGGCAGTTGCCACCATCAAGCCTCTTGACTGGAGTTTAATCCCTGGAACCCACAAGAGAGGAGAGAACCCACTGTCTCCAGCTGTCTTTTACCTGTGCATGTGCATTCACACACACACTCACACACAGAAGAAAGAAAAAATGCTTTGTAACTAGATGTGCTCCACAAAACACCCACAAAGAGCTACTCCCTTCTCTGCAGGAGAAAATCTAGCTCCATAAAGGCCTGCACCAAGCTTTGGGTGCTTGCTTTTGGTTTTGTTTATTGTATGTGCATGTATGTCTGTGCACCATTTGTGTGTCTGGTTCCAGAAGAGGCTAGAAGAGGGCAGGAGCCAGTCGGTTGTGGCACATTCACACCTTTAATCCCAGCACTTGGGAGACAGAGGCTGGCAGATCTCTTAAGTTAGAGGCCAGCCTGGGCTACAGAGCGAGTTCCAGGACAGTCAGGGCTACACAGACAAACCCTGTCTCGGAAAAAAAAAAAAAAAAAAACCAACCTCAAGTTCTTAGTGATCCTCAGCTACATAGCACAGCCAGGCTGGAACACAGGAGACTCTCAAAAGAGAGAGAGAAGGGGAAATTGTAGTAGTGCCTGGTACAAACAGTTAAATGTGTGTATTGCCTTAATTACTATAGCCCCGTTGTTTTCTTGTTTTAAAACCGAGGAAACAGGCCCAGAGCATTTAAGGAACTTGCCATGCATCACCCAGCTATGGAGAAGTGGAATTGGGATTAAAACACAAAGAAACAAACAAAACGTGATGACAGTCTGCACTCAGTGCTTAGTCTTTCTTAGTTACTGACCTATGCACTACTGAAAACTTAAAGCCAACTCGTAGGTTCTTAGCTAGGAACCACTTGTCTTCCTGGGAGCTCCAAGAGATGCCTGAGGCTAGAGGCAGCCCTCCTGAAGGAAAAGGGTCTCTGGAAGGAGGGACAGGAGCGAATTTAGCTGCTGATGCATTCAGTAGTCCTGAACTGTCCTGGCTTGAGAGTAGTAGTTCATGCACAGCCATGCTAGCCGATGTGATGTTCTGGTCCGGCCACGAGAGGGCAGCAGAAAGCTGAGCTCCTTTGAGGAGAGGGCTTGGGGGACTCCCCCTTCTTACAGATTTTGTACTTCAGGGCTGACTCGCTTTGACCTGCTGGGTGACTTCGGACGCTTCAACTGGCTGGGCAATTTCTACATCGTGTTCCTCTACAATGCAGCCTTTGCTGGCCTCACCACACTCTGTCTGGTGAAGACCTTCACTGCAGCTGTGAGGGCAGAGCTGATTCAAGCCTTTGGTAAGGGAGTATGAATTGTGGGCTAGGGATGTTCATTCTGAACCAAGGGTGGCCCCAGCAGAGAAGAGGGGGTGCTACCTGTTTGTATGTGACCTGTCTCACTCACCTCTTGTATGTTCTGGTTGCTTCACCTCTGAGGAAATGGACCTGTGTCCACTCTGTCTGCTTCTAGGGCTGGACAGACTGCCGCTGCCTGTCTCTGGTTTCCCCCGGGCTTCCGGAAAGAAACAGCACCAGTGACCGGCCCCTCGATAGGGGTTGAGAAGGAGAGAACTGGACACAGCCTAGACCTGGAGGCGAGCCAGGGTGTTGGAATCTGAGAGGGTGGGTGGAGGAGGGAGCCGAACCATCTATACTGCTGCATAATCTGAGCCAGAGTTTGGGACCCGGCCTCCGGCCTTTTCAGATGGAGCTGTGGCCTCAGCAGAAGGTGGAGCCAGGGGACTGGCTCTAGTTCCCGGTCCCAGATCCGTTTACACATCAATCTGCCTCAATCCTGTTCCAGGCCATGCCTGTAGCCATGTTTACATGATGATGTGCAATAGGGTGGGTGGGAGTGTGGGGGGGGACTAGGCCGGGGTAGGGTCTGGAGACAGGCTGTCTTCCCTGCCTCTGGCCCAGCAGAGCCTAAGCACTGTGCTATCCTGTGGAGGGGCTTTGGACCACTGGAGAGACCAAGGGTGCAGGGAAGAAGAGCCGCACCCATCAGCAATAAAGTCGATCCCAGGGTTCTCTTGGTTTTTTTGTAAAGAGCCTGTCTCTGTGTCTATACCACCTGTCCCGGCTGGTCCTGAGTCTCCTGAGGACAAGCTTCCTTCCCCTCTGTGCTTCCAGTGCAGAGAGATGCAGTTCTTCCCTTAGTTTACTTCAAGTTGGCTGGTCTCAGCTGGTGTGTCGACCCACACCTTTAATCCCAGTGCTCAGGAGTGAAGGGATCTCTATGTTTTAATTGCAAGTTCCAGACCAGCCAAGGTTACATGGTGAGACCTCAGTCTCCTGGATGCACTCTACTACTTGGGGCTTTGTTTCCATACCTTGGAAATTGGGGTACTATGGTATATGGATCCCATCCTCTGTCCACCTACACCTTCAGCCCTGACTTCTCATACTTAACAATTGCAGAGTAAAAGTGATTGGCTGGCAGTTTTTTATTCCTGCCTTAGAGAAGAACCTGACTTCAGTTTTGTAAAGACTATCAATCTCTTGATGTCCTCAAGAGACAAACCTCTGTAGACATGTACAGATTATACATTGTATGGCTTCAAAGGCATGGATAAATTAATGATTGATTGATTATTATTACAATGGAGGGTCTCATTCTGTAGCCTGGTGCTCACTTTGTAAACCAGGCTGGCCTCAATCTCATGGCAATTGTGCCTCAGTCTCCCCAGTGTCAGGAATACAGATGTGAGCCAGCATGTCCCGCTAATATCTGTGACATTTTATCATGATAGCCAAAGAATGCACGCTTCTGGTCTTTAGGAGGAGACCAGTGTCAAAGCAAAGACTTTACTTAATGAAAAGAATCTTCTCTTTTGCTGGTCGCAGAAGCTCACACTATCACCTGGAGCTCTCTGGAGTAGAAGCAGATCAGAGCTCTGGGCCGGCTTTGGCTACGTGGAGTTTTAAAGCAGCCTGAGATTCTGTCTCAAAAAAAAAAAAAAGAAAGAAAGAAAGCATCTGGGGAGGCAGCTCAGCCGTGAAGAGCACTCACTGTTCTTCCAGAGGACTAGAGTTCAGTTTCCAGGAGTTCAGCTCCCAAAACTATCATCTCTTAAAAAACAAAACAAGGGCTGGAGAGATGGCTCAGCGGTTAAGAGCACTGGCTGCTCTTCCAGAGGTCCTGAGTTCAATTTCCAGCAACCACATGGTGGCTCACAACCTTCTGTAAGGAGATCTGGCGCCCTCTTCTGGCCTGCAGGAAGGCATTCATGCAGGCAGAACACTGTGTACATAATAAATAAATCTTTAAAAAAAAAAAAAAAAAGCTACTAGCCCGGCGGTGGTGGCACACGCCTTTAATCCCAGCACTCGGGAGGCAGAGGCAGGTGGATCTCTGTGAGTTCGAGGCCAGTCTGGGCTACAGAGCTAGTCCAGGAGAGGCACAAAAGCTACAGAGAGAAACCCTGTCTCGAAAAATGAAAAAAAAAAAAAAAAAAAAAGCTACAAACATTGAAGGAAAAAAACAAACAAACAAACAAAAACCCACAGAACAATATAAAAACATGTCAATCTGTATAATAAAGAGCTGTCCAATATGTCTACATTCTTAATCTTAAAAAAACAAAACAAAAAACCAAAAACAACAACAAACCAAAAAGGACAAAAGGAAGAAAGAAAAGGAGCATTTCTGATTAAGAAACTCTTATGGCTCCCTAACTATGTTTCTGTGGACTGTGCTTTACTTCTCTAGTAAGACTTTGCTCTCAGGTGGGGAAACTGAGGCAGCTGTCTATTGAAAAAAGGCCAGGAGCCAGCTATGGTGGCACATGCCCTTAGTCCCAACAACTGGGAGGCAGAGGCAGGCAGACCTCTGAGTTTGAGCCAGCCTGGTCTACAGAGCAAGTTCCAGAACAGCCAAGGCTGTTGCACAGAGAAACCTCGTCTTGAAAAACCAAAAAGAAAAGAAAAAAGAAAAGGCCATGAATAGCTTATTTTTTGCAGCAGATTTTTTGGCCAATTAGCATATTTGAAACTTTCTCCCCATTTTGTTTTTGTACATGACTTGACATATACATTCTAATAAAAACGAGAGATTATATTTTATTAAGTTTTTGTTTGTTTGCCAGAGCCAAGGACCGAACCCAGGGCCTTGTGCTTGCTAGGCAAGCACTCTACCACTGAGCTAAATCCCCAACCCCTTTTATTAAGTTTAAGTTTTGTTTTTTCTATTTTTCATTTTGTTTTGTTTTTGAGACAAGCTCTCATGTTGTTCAGGCTGGCCTCAAACTCACTATATAGCTAAGCGAGTGTGAGCCATCATGCCAATTAAACAAAAGATTATTTATTTTATGTGTGTGTTGCCTGCTTGCATGTCTGTACACAATGTATATATGGCCCTGGTATCGAGGAGGCCAGAAAAGGAAGTCAGAGTCCCTGGAACTGGAGTTACTGATGGTTGTGAGATGCCATGTGGGTGCTGGAAATTGAATGTGGGTCCTCTGAAAGAGCAGCCAGTATTCCTAATGGCTGAGCCATCTCTCCATCCCACTTCCTTTTTTTTTTTTTTTTAACAGAGTTTCTCTGTGCAGCCCTGGCTGTCCTGGAACTCGTTATAAAGCCCAGGCTGGCCTCGAACTCACAATGATCCGCCTGCCTCTGCCTCCCTAGTGCTGGGATTAAAATCGTGCACCACTATACCCTGCTACCCTCCTTTTTAGATTTAATTTGAAAAGATTGTTGGGTGCTGGACAGATGGTTCAGTCGTTAGGAACACTGACTGTTCTTGTGGGCAGCAGAGGACCCACGTGTTGAGGCGGACAAGGGAGCCATAGCTGGGGCACTTCCGTAGAGCTACAGAGAGAAAACCTTCTGGGCCTTAGGTTTTGATTTTCCCAGCACTTGGGAGACTGAGGCAGAAGTACTGCCACAATTTGAGACCAGTGTGGGATACACATAGAGTTTGAGGTCAGCCTAGGCTATAGTTATGTCTTTCAAAAACAAAAACAAGCCAGGTGGTGGTGGTGGCGCACGCCTTTAATCCCAGCACTCGGGAGGCAGAGCCAGGTGGATCTCTGTGAGTTCGAGGCCACGTCTCCAAAGCGAATTTCGGGACAGGCTCCAAAGCTACACAGAGAAACCCTGTTTCGGAAACAAACAAAAAAGAATTAGAAGCAAAGGATTATCCTGCTGAGGGGAGTAATTAAATTTGTATTTTTTTCTTTTTCCTTTTTTTGTTTTTTCGAGACAGGGTTTCTCTGTGTAGCTATTTTGCCTTTCCTGGATCTCGCTCTGTAGCCCAGGCTGGCCTCAAACTCACAGAGACCCGCCTGGCTCTGCTTCCCGAGTTCTGGGATTACAGGCATGTGCCAGCACCGCCCTGCTCTTTTTCCTTTTATTTTAATGCCAGCTGGTTTTATTTGTTCGCTTGCTTTTTGAGACAGGGTCTCTCTATACAGTCCATCCAGACTGTCCTCGAACTCACAAGATCCACCCGCCATCAGCCTCCTAAGTGCAGGGATTAAAGATGTGTGCCACCACACCTGCCTAAATTTGTATCTTAAAAGGGAAATTGAACATGGGAGAGACGGCTCAGTGGCTCACACAATTTGTTGCTTTTGTAGAGGACAGAGCCTGTAAGTCCAGTTGCAGTGGATCTGACATCTTCAGGCCTCCACTTCCACCAGTGGCACACAGATATACACGCAGGCACAACACCGTGCACATAAAATAAATAAAATAAAACAGAAACTGGCACTGGAAAGGGCTTTTGGTTAGTCTTGTCTCTAGACAGTGTCTGAGATTCCTTGTTGCAGCCCCAGCCGAGAGCAGGAAAAGCTCCCACTCTCACAGTGTGCCATGAGAACGGACGGTAGGACAGTGCCGGGAAGTGACCGCTGGGTGGGCGAGGACACAACAGGACTCTGTTACCCTCTAGCCGCGGATTTGCTTCTTTGGAAACCCAAGTCCAGACTATCTCTAAACCTGTCCCCCGTCAGGCCCCAGAACCTAAGGACAGCGTCCAAATAGAACTCTTTCTCCGTTGTTCTCTGTCGCTTTCAGACGGTCCTGTGAGGGGAGCCTAGGCTTAGCTTGGAGCTGATGTCTACAGGCTAAGGCAGAGCCGCCCCCCTAACAGCCAGGCCTGCGCTGGACACTGCAGCTGCCCAGGGAACAGCTGCTTAAGCCGCAGCAGCTGCAGCAGCTGACAGCCCTCTCATTCCCACCACGCATGTCTCTTCGTTGCCATAATCCTTGACTAGTCCACATGATCTCACAGACTTTTTCCTCTTTAATTTTTTTTTTTTAAGTTTTATTATTTATTAGGTATACAGTGTTCTGCCTGCATGGATGCCTGTGGGCCAGAAGAGGGCGCCAGATCTCATTACAGATGGTTGTGAGCCACCATGTGGTTGCTGGGAATTGAACTCAGGACCTCTGGAAGAGCAGACAGTGCTCCTAACCTCGGAGCCATCTCTCCAGCCCCCAACTTTTTCTTTTCAAAGATCTCACTATGTGGCCCTGGCTGTCCTAGAACTTGCTATATAGACCAGCCTGGTCTTGAACTCAAAGAAATCCTCCTGCCTTTGCTGGAATTAAAAGTGTGCATCACCATGCCCGACTTAAGATTGCCTAAAATCTTTGAGAGTGGGTATTATGGATTTTTTTCTTTTTCTTTTAAGAGATGTTATTTATTATGTATATAGTGTCCTGCCTGCAAGCCAGAAGAGGGCACCAGATCCCATTATAGATGGCTGTGAGCCACCATGTGGTTGCTGGGAATTGAACTCAGGACCTTTGGAAGAGGAGTCAGTGCTCTTAACCTCTGAGCCATCTCTCCAGGACCCCCCCCCCCTTTTCCCTTTGAAATGAGCCAAGTCTCTTACCTGCTTTTCCCTGGCACTGGTGGCCCCAAACCCCCCAGCCTGCTGGAGGAGGCATAATGTGAGTCTAAATCTCACACACAGCCTCCCCTTTCACTCCCCTCTCATAAACTGATGAGGATGGAGTTTTTGTGCAGGAAGAATGGAGTTTGGTTTTGAATGACAAAGTTGTCTAGGGATGACAGCACATGTCTGGTAGGATGAGAAGGTAGGTAGATTTCCTCCGTTTCTTTCAAAGACTCTATGCTAGGTCCTAGAAATTCTTGCAAGTGTCTTGGAGAAAAGCCACTTTTCTTTTCTTTTTGTTTTATGTGCACATCTGTCCGTGTGAGGGTGTCAGATCCTCTGGAACTGGAGTTACAGGCAGCTGTGAGCTGCCATATAGGTGCTGGGAAATGAACCCAAGACCTCTGGAAGAGCAGCCAGTGTTCTTAACCACTGATCCATCTCCTCGGTAGTCACTTTTTTTTTTTTTTTTAAGATTTATTTATTTACTATGTATACAGCATGTATGACTGCAGGCCAGAATAGGGCACCAGATTTCATTACAGATGGGAATTGAACTCAGGACCTCTGGTAGAGCAGTCAGTGCTCTTAACCTCTGAGCCATCTCTCCAGCCCCCATTGGTAGTCACTTTTAAACTGACTGCTTCTCATGGGATGGTGATTCTACACTTAGAAACCAATAGAGCTTTCTACGTCCTTTTAGGTTTATTCATCTCTTGTGTTCTCAAGGAAATCACTTTGTCTGGGGTGCCAGGGGCCATGGCGAAGGGCTGGACAGGAGGCTGGAAAACCTGAGGTGCTGTAAGATTTAAACAAGGTGAATTAACACACAAGAAGAGGTCAGACACGGGGACTGTCGCTGCCGCGACTATTTACCAGGCCCAGCAAATACTGGCAGGCTTTGGACTGTAAGAAGGATGTCTTACACCACCTCTCTTTCTGGTTGATGTTGAAATCCAAAGTCTTGCTGCCTTGCCTCGCCAGCCTTGAGCACCAATGAGACACTCCTGCCTCAGCTAACCCAAAGGATGAGGTTATAGGCTCTCCCTATACACAGGAGACTTCGAAGATGGAGTTATTTGAGTAGAGAAATGAATGCAGTTAAGCTTTGGGGAAATGGTAGGATCAAACTTGAGCTTTAAAAGGACTGTTTGAGTCCCAGCGAGATAGCAGGTCTACTGTCTCTGCTGTTTACACAAAGCGGAGAGACTTGTGAGTCAGGCTGACTTGGGCCTGTAAGTTCAAGGCCAGCCTGGGTCACTTAGTAAGACCCTGTCCCAAAATATAAATTTAAAGATTTACTATTTTTTTTTTTATGTGCATGAGTGCTTTGCCTGCATGCATGTATGTGCACCATGTGGGTGCCTGGTGTGAGCAGGGGCTCGAAGAGGGCATTAGATTCCCTGGAACTACCATGTGGGTGTTGGGAACTGAACCAGAGTCCTCAGGAAGATTGGCAAGTTTATTTAACTGCTGGGCCATGTCAGCAGGCCTTTCAAAATATAAATTAGGGCTGGAGAGATGGCTCAGAGGTTAAGAGCCCTGGCTGCTCTTCCAGAGGTCCTGAGTTCAATTCCCAGCACCCACATGGTGGGTCACAACCATCTGTAATGAGATCTGGTGCCCTTTTCTGGCCTGCAGTCACACATGCTGTATACATAATAAATAAATCTTTAAAAAAATATATGTATATATACACACATATATATATATATATATATATATATATATATACATACACACACACACATACACACACACACACACACACACACATATTTATATATATATAAATTGAAAAACTAGATAGGGAGGTAGCTCAGCCTCAGTACAGAGCTTGCCTAGAATATATGGGCCCTACACACAATTCCCAGGACTACCACTACTACTATTAATATGTATATAAATATATATGTATATGTTTATGTGTAAGTAAATGAGACCCAGTTACACACTTGTAATCTTCACACTTGCGAGGTGGAGGCAACAGGACCCAGAGTTTAAAGCCAATTCTCAGTTTTACAGCAAATTTGAGGCCAGCATAAGTAACAAGAGACCTGTCTCAAAAACAAACACATAAACCAACTAAAAATACAATCAAAAGCCAGGTGGTGGTGGTGCACACCTTTAATCTCAGCACCCAGGAGGCGGAGGCAGGTGGATCTCTGTGAGTTCAAGGCCAGCCCGGTCTACAAAGAAAGTTCCAGGACAGCCAGGGCTACATAGAGAAACTGACTTGAAAACATCAAAACAAAAAATTATAGTCTCATTTAAACTTTGGAATATGAAAATGTTGCTTTTAAATATCCATATAAAATATTAGAATTTAGATGTGATGCCTGAAGGTGACCTGATTGTGTGGCCATGAGGTGACAACATCAGAAAAAAGTCCAGAAGTGTCGAGGTGCCAGGCCATGTCAATGGCACTTCCCTCAGCTTTGTTATGTGAGGTTGTGAGGTTTGTTTAAAGTGTTGGAACTGTGTTTTCTGTATTTTTTTTTTTTTATTATTAAATTATACTAGCGACTAAACCCAGGCCTTGTGTTTGCTCGAAGGTACTTTCCCACTGAGCTATGTCCTCAGTCTCAAGTAGGTTCTTACCACTCAAGTAGCTACAATCAACTAGATACCAGCAAGTTCAGGTCGCTGTAGGTTAGATACTCAACTTGGAGGTTTGTTTCCACAGTTGACATAGACGGCCTCCGTGTCTGCTAGGAAGCAGGGTGTCAAGAGTGGGTGGAAGGTGATGGTAGGTGACTTGTAGGGCTCAGCTACAGACATGGAAGACTGCACGCCTGGCTAGGTGGGGAACTTCAGCTTGTTGTGACCAACATAATCTGCTGTAAACTGAAAAACTGCCACAGGGAGTAGGGAGATGGTTCAGGGATTCAGAGCGAGCGCCTGCTGGGAACTGGGTTCATGGTCTAGCACCCACCTAGACATTCCTAGTTCCTAACTGCCTGTAAGCCCGGTTCTAGGGGCTGCAATCCCCTCATCTGACCTCCATGGGCATCACAGGAGTGTGCACACACATCTATGCAGGAAAGCACACGCATCTATGCAGGAAAACACACACACACACACACACACACACACACACACACACACACACACACACACCAAGTAGGAAGAAAGGATTGCTACAATAGTCCTTCATTCTTTTTTTTTTTTTAATTTTTATTATTATTATTTTTTTTAGTCCTTCGTTCTTATCAAGAAACAGTCTAGCGGGCTGGAGAGATGGCTAAGAGGTTAAGAGCACTGACTCCTCTTCCAAAGGTCCTGAGTTCAATTCCCAGCAACCACATGGTGGCTCACAGCCATCAGTAATGAGATCTGGTGCCCTCTTCTGGCCTGCAGGTCTACACACAGGCAGAATATTGTATATATAATAAATTTAAAAAAGAAAAAGAAAAAAAAAAAAGAAACAGTCTAGGTCACGGCTTGAATCGGGGGTGGGGGGATCTGTACCTTTTTCAAAGTAATAAGGTGTAGAAGAAGTAATGTTATGGGATGGACTCCAGGGCGCAAAGCCCAAGAGTGCCTTGCCTTCTGGTGTACTTTTGCCTCCAGGTAGAGAAGTTCAGTCCAGGCTGGATCATTCACTGATGAAAGACACATCAGGGCGGGGGGAGGTGGGGACAGAGACAGAGTCTGACTCAGCCAATAGTCAGCACCCAGGCCCAGGTACTAAGATCCTTCTGGACTTTCAACTTCCATTGAGACTTCAGCCCCCTTAGCAAATACAGAACAAGAAACAAGAGAATGACTAATTCAACCCACAGATCCCTGAGAAAGAAAACCTTGTTTTTCTGGGCCAGCACTTGGAAGGCAGAGGCAACTGTATCTCTTGGTGTTCAAGACTAGGGTCTCTGACAAAGAGTGCTCTAGGCCAGCTAGGGCTACATAATGAGATGTGAGATGTTGCCTTTTAAAAAAAAAGAGCCAGGAGGTGGTGGTACACACACCTTTAATCCCAGCACCCGGGAGGCATAGGCAGGTGGATCTCTGAGTTCAAGGCCAGACTGGTCTACAGAGTGAGTCAAAGCTAGGTAGAGAGACCCTGTCTCAAAAACACTAAACTCAATCCAAACAAACAAACAACAACAACAAAAAAATACAAAAACAAATAAAAATCTTCCCAAACCCAAATAGTGGTAAAAAAGCCACGGCTACCAAGTATTAATGTTTATTATTATTATTATTGGTTTTTTGAAGCAGAGTTTCTCTGTGTAGCCCTGGCTATCCTGGATCTTACTCTGTAGGCCAGGTTGACCTCAAACTCAGAGATCTGCCTGCCTGAGTGCAGGCATTAAAGGCGTGTGTCACCACCGCCCAGTGTTGTTTATGATAATAATGATTTTTATTATACATCGGCTAGGCAGTGATCTGTAGTTTTAGAAAACAAAGAAGCCCCGTGAAGCACTGTGTTAGTCAGAATTTTGTGTCTCTGTGACCAAATACCCAAGAAATGCTACTTCAAGGAGGGAGAGGTCTATTTTGGCTCAGAAGTCCATAGGGTTGGTCCGTGGTCAGAAAAGGAAGCATACAGGAAGGGGAGTGAACTAGAGCCTCAGGAGCACCCTCTACCAATGGCCTTCTTCCTTTGTTCTCTCTCATCAAGGGAGGAATCCATTTACTAATTTGGAGCACTCATGACATAACTGTCTCTTTTAGTTTATTTTTTTAAATTTTTATTTCATGTGCATGGATCCCCTGGAACTGGAGTTACGGTTGTGAGCTGCCATGTGGGTGCTGGGAATTGAACCTGGGTCCTCTGGAAGAGCAGCCGGTGTTCTTTAACTGCTGAGCCATTTCTTCAGGCCCCCCACCCTCACGTGTGTGTGTGTGTGTGTGTGTGTGTGTGTGTGTGTTTGTGTGTGTTCTGGGAGTTGAACACGAGGCAGTCTTCATATATGCCACGGAGTCACAATTCCAACCTCTGTGAATAAATTTAAACGCCAGAAAACGAAGACTTTGCCCGTTACATCTATCTCTTTCAGCCAGCCTCAGGCAGTGTTTGGTCCAGAGCGTGTAGAATATGCTCAACAGACTTTATTATAGTTTGTAGTTTTGAGACAGAGTTTCTCTGTGTAATAGTCCTGGCTGTCCTGGAACTCACTTTGGAGACCAAGCTGGCCTTGAACTCAAGTGCTGGGATCAAAGGCATGTGCTACCACTGCCCAGCTCTCTCTATCCCTTTTTTTAAAGACAGGATCTCTTGGGCTCAAACTCACTCTATGGCTCAAGGCCATAAGGAGTTTGAACTCCTGACCTTCCTGTCTTCACCTCTTAAATCCTGTGACAACTCTGGGTTGGTTTGGTTTTTTTTGACAAGGTCTTACATGAGTCTTGGATGGCTTGATAACTGTTTAGCCCAGGCTGGTCTTGAACTCATAGAGTCCTCCTGCCTCAACTCTTGAATTTGAGTTTGGAGATCAAAAAATATTTATTGAGCCAGGCAGTGGTGGCACACATTAATCCCAGCACTCAAGAGACAGAGGCAGGTGGATCACTGTGAGTTCGAAGCCAGCCTGGTCTACGGAGGGAGTTCCAGGACAGCCAGGGCTGCACAGTGAAACCTTGTTTCCAAAAACAAACAAACAAACAAACAAAAATTTAAATGAATGAATGCCCTAGTTAAGATAAGGAAACATCAGACTGCACAGTCATACACTGAAGCAATTTCCCCAAGGCTAAGAACTCCAGTTCTAAGATTATATCCTAGAAGACTAAAAACTACCAATAAAAGGTCCAGGCTGAGCCGGGCGGTGGTGGCACACGCCTGTAATCCCAGTACTCGGGAGGCAGAAGCAGGCGGATCTTTGTGAGTTCGAGGCCAGCCTGGTATACCAAGCGAGATCCAGGAAAGGTACCACAGAGAAACCCTGTCTCGAAAAACAAAACAAACAAACAAACAAACAAAAAAAAAAAAAAAAGAGGTTCAGGCTGGGGAAAGCAGGTGAGATAATGGAACTGTCTTTTCCTGCTAGGAGAGACCATGGAAAACAGAAGCCTAGAATCCTTTTTTTTTCCCCACAAGACAAAGTTTCTTCATGTAGTTCTGTAGACCAGGCTGGCCTCGAACTCACTGAGATTCACCTGCCTCTGCCTCCTGAGTGCTGGGATTAAAGGCGTGTGCCAGCACTGCCGCCTTCAGAGGCCTAGAACCTTTTCAACAAAACCTCCATCCTAAAGCTACTTGTAATGGTACCCCCATTTTAATCTAGCACTGGGGAAGTAGAGGCAAGGCAGCATGGTGTACATAGAGTTAAAGGCCAGCCAGGGTTACAAGATCAGACCCTGTCTCAAAACCACAAAAACCAAAACCCAGCACTCCAGCCAACTGCAGCAGGTATTTTCCTTTTCATTTCGTATTTTCACAACGGGTGTTTTTCCATCTAAGATTCGCAGCCTCTTCGGCTAGGCTGCATACGGGCAAGTACCTCTAGGACCCCGGGTTCCTTTCTCTTTCTTTATGAATGAACAGGCTCGGGTCTACGCATGTGCAGCTCCCAAAGCTCCCGCTCCACGTGAGGCCCACCCGTTCCTCCTTGCGGGCGACTCCGCCCTCCTTCATTCTAATGGACCAATGGGGAGCGGCCTAGGGGGCGGAGCCGGGAGCCGCCCGGCCGGGTATTCCGCCCCTCCCCCGGCCCCGGCGCCGGGCTCCCTTGCGTAGAGCTGCTGTGTTGTGATCACGTGGCCTGCCTGGGGCGCGCGGCTTGTTTTGGTTTTCCTTCCGCTTTCCCGGCGTAGCTTCGGTGTGCTGCTGCCTTTCCTGGGCTCCACCGCCTCCTGCATCCCGGCTGGTCTTCGGGCTCTCTCGGCCCGCGCTCTCAGGAGCCCCTCGAGGCGGCGTCTTGTCATGCCGCTGGTACGCTACAGGAAGGTGGCCATCCTCGGGTACCGCTCCGTAGGTGAGTCTCCGCCCTCCCGAGAGCACCAGAGCACCAGCGCACCGATGCTTTGTGGCCAGAAGAGGCGCGCTGTTGCGGGAACGTGATGCGAGGAGCCAATGTGGCCTGGGAAGAAGTCGGGTTTACTGCCAGGCGATGGAAGGGTGGAGGGATATTGCAAAAGGAGCGCTCAAGGGTTAAAGTGGACGGGGCTGTGGTTGCATCAGTGGTCCCCGCGTTACTCTGGGAGCAGGGGAGCGATTAGCATTTGAATGCATAGTGGAGGTCTACCCGGAGCAGACACTTGAAAGTGTCCTTGGGCTGGTGCACTATATCCTGGGGAATCCTGAATCTTCCGAAGGGTGAGTTGGGGTGGGGCAGGAAGAGGCTTCCTGCGACGCTACTGAATGCATCCCAGTAGCCAAAATGCTGCGGAATCAACGCGCAAGGATGTTGGTAATAATAGGCCAAGGGGTCTCTCACTGATTGGGAAGCTGATTTGGGGTGCGTTTTGGTACTGGCCACAGTCCGAAAGGACACAAGGTGTGACTATGGATGGATGATTGCATTACAACAATCTCTGGTCCTTAAAGGGAAGACATCTTTGGCACATCAGTTTGTGGAAGGCGAATTCCTGGAAGGCTACGATCCTACAGTGGAGAACAGTGAGTAGTGTTCTTTAGTGTGAAGGGGATGGAACCTAGATAGACTGGCTGCCCTCTTCAACTCCTTAATTTGGGATTTCTTTGTTACCAAGGGGCTGATTTATTTATGTGCTCATCTAATCAGTTCTGGGAATCCTGTGAGTGTCCAGAGCAGTGATTCTCAACCTTCCTAATGCTTGTGACACTTTAATACAGTTCCTCACCGGGCTATGGTGGTGCACACCTTTAATCCCAGCACTCGGGAGGCAGAGCCAGGCAGATCTCTGTGAGTTCAAGGCCAGCCTGGTCTACAGAGTGAGATCCAGGACAGACACTAAAGCTACACAGAGAAACCTTGTCAAAAAAACAACCAACCAACCAACCAAAAAACAAAACAAACAAACAAACAAAAAAAACCAGTTCCTCATGTTGTGGTGACCCCAACCATAAAATTATTTCATGGCTACTTCATAACTGTAATTTTACTACTGTTGTGAATTGTAGTGTAATATCTGATATGCAGGATATATGATATTTGGCCCTCCAAAGAGTTGTGACTCACAGGTTGAGAATCAATGGTCTAGAGAGTGGAATTTGCAAGGTTCTAGCCCAGGATAGTATAGAATCTATACTACACTTTACAGTAGATAAGGACAGCAAGAACCCTTGCATGTCTCTCCAGTTTCTGGAGAGTTCCCTGGAACAAATCTGTCTGTGTCACCCCCAGGGTCAGGAATATAAAGGAACACACATCACTGGCCCTTCAAAGAGCCTCACACTCAAGAAGTTTTCCTCTTTGTTTTTCCAGCTTTCAGCAAGACAGTGACTCTTGGCAAAGATGAGTTTCACCTACATCTAGTGGACACAGCAGGGCAGGTACCGGTTGGGGTAGGGTGTCCAAATGTTGCAATTCAACCCTGCGCAATGTCTTGTGGTCTGTGTGGTTCCTGTGTGACATAGTATGAAAAGAAAAGCATTTGATCTGTTAAGAACAGTGTGCAAAGGCTCATTGAGCTACTTCATAAATACTTGTTTAATGGGAGTGCCAGGAATGTCCCAGGGAGGGTCACTTGTATGCAGTCCCAGCAGTCTTTGTGATCTGAATGGTGTGGCGCTAAATACTCCCGTTTCTGTTTCTTGTCAGGATGAGTACAGCATTCTGCCCTATTCCTTTATCATTGGGGTCCACGGTTATGTCCTTGTGTATTCTGTCACGTCTCTGCATAGGTACGTGACTAAGATTTTGATGGGGGCTTGGCAGGACTCAACAATTACCCTGGAACTAAGATTATAGCTCTGTTTCTTATGTTTGAAGCTTCCAAATCGTTAAGAGCCTGTACCAAAAGCTCCATGAAGGCCATGGTAAAACTCGGTAAGTGGCCCTAGGGAGTAGATCGAGTGTGGGCATGAGGGTGTGGAAGAAAGCAAAATTGTGAATTCTTCAAGGAGGCTGGACGTAGATCGTTCTTGGCTTGTTTGAGGAATCATCTAGCCTTGCTGTAGTTGCAGTGGTTGGGGTCCATCGGGAACGGGCTCTTCTGATCATACAGTAGTAACTGCTGTTTCATCACAGGCTGCCGGTGGTGCTTGTGGGGAACAAGGCAGATCTCTCTCCAGACAGGTGTGTAAGTCTCTGCTGCTCACAGCAAAGGAAAGTGAGTTGTACCAAGGATCAGTCAAGCTGTAGTCCTTCCTGGCTCTCTTTGAGACAGACTCTTCACCATGTAGCCCAGGCTATCCTTTAACTCCCTGCCCTCTTTCCTTTCTGATAGTTCCGAGCTGCGATTGTAGGGGTGGGTCACCATGTCTATCCATCGTCCCTCTTTTCATCATTACCTTGGTGGTTATTTACGGACAGTCTTGTTGTCATAAGTCCATAGTTCATGTTTCAAGTTTCAGTCTTACATTTACCCATTCTGCTTTTGCTTTTACTTTTTTTCTTTTTTTGGTTTTTTGAGACAGGGTTTCTCTGTAGCTGGACTAGCTCTGTTGTAGACTAGGCTGGCCTTGAACTCAGAGATCCACCTGTGTCTGCCTCCCAAGTACTGGGATTACAGGCACGCACCACCGCCGCCCTGGCCCATCCTGCTTTTGTTTACATGTATTTTCTCTCTCCTCACCTTGCCCTCATCAAACCTTGGGGGAGGGGTGTGAAGAGGCAGAGGAAATCTAAATCTCAAAAGCACTTTCAGAGAGCTTGCAGACATTATTATCTGCCTTCCATCTCTATGTTCCAAATGTGCTTCCAGAGAGGTGCAGGCCATTGAAGGGAAGAAGCTAGCAGAGTCCTGGGGTGCCACGTTTATGGAGTCATCTGCTCGAGAGAATCAGGTGCTGAGCCCACTTGGTGACAGGGTTAACAGTGTCTTCCTTACACACTGCTTGGTGGTGGGGATGGTAAGAGAGTGGTGTGTTTGCCTCAGGGCTGGGTGGTATTGACACCGCCTTACCTCTGAATCTGCTTATTTCTTGTAGCTAACTCAAGAGATCTTCATCAAAGTCATCCAGGAAATTACCCGTGTGGAGAATTCTTACGGGCCAGACCGCCGATGCTATCTCATGTGAGCTCTTGACATGGACTAGCTGCCTTGTTTCTGCTGCAGGCATTTCCCAGCCTGCAGTGGGGGGCAGACCCTTGGGACTCAACTGGCATGGATGCCAACTATGTCCCTGGCCCTCTGGGCACACAGTGTGGTACCTTCATTTTTGCACACTCATCCCAGGTTCTGTAGCCTGGTGTTAATGTTTACAAAGGGGCAAGATGTCTCATGGACACTGGCTTCTAACTCCTTGTTTTTCTAAATGAACTTTTACAATCTGCACAGTTGGAATATGAGTTTTGGGCATTGATTATCCAGGACACACCCTCCTGGGTAGGTTTTGGGTGTTGGTTGGGTGAGGGTGTTGGTTGCTTGGCAGTTCTGAAGTAGAGCTGGCTCCTGGGGTGACAATGTATATTTGCAAATAAACTGAGAAATCTTTTGTTGTTGACTTCTCTGTGTCTGGAGAGAGCTGAGGAGTGATGGTTTCATTACTTAGTATGGAATCTTATCTTACTCCTCACTAAGGACCATCACCCTAAGATTTAACTATTAGTCTTTTGCACCTGTTTTGCCGTTTCTTTTTTTTTTTTTGGTTTTCCGAGACGTGGTTTCTCTGTGTAGCTTTGTGCCTTTCCTGGATTTCGCTCTGTAGACCAGGCTCGCCTGGAACTCAGAGATCCTCCTGGCTCTGCCTCCCGAGTGCTGGGATTAAAGGCATGTGCCATGGCTTCTATACTTCAAGTTCTATTGGGCTGCCCCACCATCTGAGTTTGTGGGTTCTGAAGATCCCCCTTAACTACAGATACAGCGCCCTCTAGTGGCCATCTGCTGTATGCTGAATAGCTGTTCTTGACATGGAGGAGTAGAGGCAGAGAATAGAAGTGTGTGATAACCAAGAAAATTGAGAAAAGCAAGAAGCATGTGCTTGGTGAACATTAGTTCTGCCAACCCTCATGTCCCTTGCCCCTTTCAAGTATAGTGTTTTGTTTTTTCTTCTTTTATCCATTTGACAACTTTTTGTGCCTTGCACACCTTTGAAATTGTGCTATATATTTTAGGTGTCAAAGACTTGTTTCTGCCCTATATGATTCACTGTTGCAATAGGGTGGGTGTTTCAGCTAGAAAGGGCCTTTTTGGTCTACCTTTAAAATTACGTGTCAGGGCGGGTACGGGTATACACGCGAGTGCAGGTACCTGAGGAGGCAGAGGCATCCGATTCCTTGGAGCTGTGGTGGGGTGGCAGGGTGGTGTGGCAGTGGGTGGTGATACTGTACTGAACATGGGTACTGGATACAGTACATGGGTCCTCTCTGCATAAGCTGTGTCTCCAGCCCCTGCCTCTGTCTTCCTTGACTACTCACCCACCCCCACAAAATCCTCCTCCAAGGGAGTTGTGAGGGCTACCTAAGAGGCACCATAGCATAAGGGGACAAAGACCTCTGCTAAGTGCTGGGAGCTGAAGTACCCAGGCAGCCTGAGATTCCCAGTTGTGAAGTGTGGTTAAGTTGGCTTCTGGTGTGGGGGTATGCCCCTGTAATCCTTGCATTTTTGAAGGCTAAGAAAGGGGTCCATCCTGGCCTTGATACTAAGATTTCACATATTAGCCAAATACTCTGCCAGTGAAGTATAGTTCTAGTCCTTTTTTCTGATTGAAACAGAATCCCTGGCTGTCCTGGAACTCAGAGATCTGCCTGTCTCTGTCTCCCAAGTGCTGGGATTAAAGGTGTGTGCCACCACTGCCCAGCTATTCCTTTTTTGTTTTTTAAAGTTGTATTTTAGAAATGTGTGTGGGCGTACTGTAATATTTAAGTGGAAGGTTGAAGGCTACTTTCTAGAGTTGATTCTCTTTGCAGTCTGGGGATCGAACTCAGATCTTCAGGTATGGCAGGAAGTGACTTACTCATTGAGCCATCTAGTCAGCCCTGAGAGAGTTTTGATATGCTTTTTATTTTTTATTTTTTGAGACAGGGTTTCTCTGTGTAGCTTTTCGCCTTTCCTGGAACTCACTTTGGAGACCAGGCTGGCCTCGAACTTACAGAATCCGCCTGCCTCTGCCTCCAGAGTGCTGGGATTAAAGGCGTGCACCACCACTGTCTGGCACTTTTTTTTTTTTTTTCAAGACAGGGTTTCTCTGTGTAGTTTTGGTGCCTATCCTGGATCTCACTCTGTAGACCAGACTGGCCTCGAACTCACAGAGATCCACCTGGCTCTGCCTCCCAAGTGCTGGGATTAAAGGCATGAGCCACCTCTGCCTGGCTTGATTTTCTTTTTTATAAGATTTTTATCTGGGTGGTGGTGGCGAATGCCTTTAATCTCAACACTTGGGAGGTAGAACCAGGCGGATCTCTATGAGTCTGAGGCCAGTCTGGTCTACAGAGTAAGTTCCAGGACAGCCAGGGCTTTACAGAGAAACCCTGTCTAAAACAAAACAAAAAACAAATAAGAACCATCCAAACAATAACAAAAAGGATTTATTTTTACTGTATGTTTTTGTCTAATGTACATCTGTGCACCACTCCTGTATTGTGCCCTCTGAGGCCAGAAGAAGGCATCAGATCTCTTGGAAATGGAGTTATGGATGGTTGTGAGCCACTAAGAAGGTGCTGGGAACCAAACCCAGGTCAGCTGGAAGATCAACCAGGGAGAGCTCTTAACCACTGGACAATCACTCCAGCCTCTGCATATGTTGAAATAGGGTCTTGACTCTGCCAATGCTGCTCAATCCTCCCTCCCAGTAGCTGGAATTCCATGGGTGCCACCAAGCCTGGTGTTTAAATAACTTTTTTTGTTCTTTTGATAGGAGTGTGTGTGTGTGTGTGTGTGTACAAAATATGTGTGATGGTGCAAGTGTGGAGGTCAGAGGACAACTCTCAGGAATTGATTCCATTCACTGTCCTGGGGATCAACAGGTGTTGGTTGTTTTTTGCTCTTCTTGAGGGGCCTGTCACCCAGCTCTCAAATAAATCACACACAGAGACTTATTAATTATAAATGCCTGGCCTTAGCTTGGCTTGTTTCTTGCTAGCTTTTCTTAATCTAAATTAGCCTGTCTACCTTTTGCCTCTGGGCTTTTCTTTTTCTTGCTTCTGTATGTCTTACTCCATGGCTGGCTGGGTGGCTGTCCCCTTGAGTCCTTCTCTGACTACTTGATCTCCCTTTTCCCCCTTCTAGTCTCTGCCTGCCAGTTCTCTGCTCTGCCAGCCCCACCTATCCTTTCTCCTGCCTTGCTATTGGCTGTTCAGCTCTGTATTAAACCAATCAGGTGTCTTAGGCAAGCACAGTAACACAGCTTCACAGAGTTAAACAAATGCAACCTAAAGGAATGCAACACATCATTGCATCATTAAGGGAAATGTTCCACAGCATAAACAAATACAACACACCTTAAAATAATATTCCAAGACAGCCAGGGCTGCACAGAGAAACCCTGTTTCAATCAGAAAAAAAAGGACTGGAACTATAGTTCACTGGCAGAGTATTTGGCTAATATGTGAAATCTTAACCAACAAACAGGCTTGGTAACAAACTACTTTACCTCCTGAGCCATCTCAGCTCAGAAGATGACTTTGAAGTCCTCATCTTCCTCCTGCCTTCACATTACCACATTACAGGATTGCAGTGCCAAACTCAGGTTAAGACCTTGTATTAAACAAGCCTTGGGGCTGGAGAGATGGCTCAGTGGTTAAAAGACTATGTACTCCTCTTACAGAGGACCTGAGTTCAATGCCCAAGATCAGGCAGCTTACAAGCTGCTTGTAACTCCAGCTCCACGGAATAGTCCTAACCCTGATATTGCATTCACATATATAGACATGCACACACGTACATGCACATATTCAGACATACACATGTACACATTAAAAAAAAAAAAAAGCCTTGGAGCTCAGTGGTTAAGAGTGCTTAATGCTTTTGCAGAGGACCTAGGTTTGGTTCCCACCCCCACTTAGTGGATCACAACCACCTGTAACTCCAGTTCTAGGGGCTCTGATGCCCTCTTCTGGCCTTTGGAGGTTCCTGCATCTATGTAATAACAGAAACTCACAAAGATACAAATACACACATAAATAAAATTTTTAAGTCTGTTTCAGAGGATTAAAATGGGAAATGAGGGGCCAGGTGTGGCACATGCCTTTAATTCCAGCTCCTAGAAGTCAGAAATAACATAGATCTGAGTTAGAGGCTAGCCTTGTCTAGGTGTGTCAGGAATACATAAGACCCTGTGTGATTTAAAAAAAAAAAAAGCAAGAATTGAGGTAATATACACAATGTTCAGGGTAGTCCATCATAGATGAATCAGTCAGCACTAGTGTCTTCTAGTGAGGGTCTGCATTTCCTTTTTGGTTACAGGCAGCAGGGAGGTCCCTTCCGCTTTTCAACTCCTAGTTAAACTTTAAAATTTTTGCTGAAATAGGTTTCAGTGACCAGACTAGAAACATGATGCCTGTGTATGGATAGCAGTCTACTCCGATCCCTCCTACGACCATGGCCTGATCGGCACTGTCCAATATGAAAGGTCACATATGACTAAGTTTAACATAGTTATAATTAAGTTACTGAGTTGCACCACCTACCAACATTTCAAAGTATTCAACAGCTACATGTATCTAATGGCTATATTCCTATGGCTACAGCACCTTTCCATCAGAATGAATCATGCAGTTCTTTTCCCACAAAGGTAGCCTCAGATCTACTTTGCCAACTTCTTTCCATTAAATTAAAAAAAAAATTACATTTACTTATTTATCATGTGTGGGCACAATGGGTATGTGAAGGTCAGAGGACAACGGTTAGTTCTCTCCTTCCATTAGGTGGGCCACAGGGATTGAACCCAGTTCTTCAATAAGTGCCTTTTACCCTCCAGGCCATCTCATTGGCCCTTAATTTTTTTTTTTTTTTAATTTAAATCTAAGGGGAAAATGTTGCCTTTGGTTTGTATTATGGGTTAACTTCTCAGAGTGATTCCTTGGGCATTTCCTCTAGTTTAGCCTCAGTCTTTTCGTCTGTAATATGGAGGTAATTCCCCAATGCTGGTGAGGAAAAACTAAGATGATATAAAGTATCAAGTACACAGTTAATTTGTCTCAACCTGCTTACTCCATGTATAGTCTCTGCAGAAAAGGTAATTTTTTTTTTTTTTTCCTCATTCAGACTTGGGGTGAGAGTGCTTGCCAAAGTCTTATCCAGATTAACAATATTCCAGCCAACTATTTAGCTGGGGGCGGGGGAAGAGGTTCAGAAGATTTTCGGGAAAAATTAAATACGGGGTGGGATATTCTAGATAGATGTTTTGGTAGGGAAGTGGTGTTTGGGGATCGTGAGGACACCGACAGTCCTTCCGCACGAAAGGGTCTTGGAGTTAGAAGACCTGAGACTCGTCCAGCTCTCTTTCGCCCCCGAACGTGCCGAGAACCCACCCTTTGCAGCGCCAGGCGCCGTGCCTCACTTTCTCCATTTGCGGACTCCAGTTCCCAGGATGCAGAGCAGCGGCCAATCTCTAGGCTCTTTTTCCATTCCTCCCCCCCCCCCCATGGCAAAGATTGTCCCCAGCCAAAGCATGGAGTTTCAAGGGTCAATGACTTTAGGGAACAGAATTAAGAAGTGGCTAGAATCCTAGTTTCACCACCCAAAAGGTAAAGGAAGCAGTTCCTGGGCCCCGGCGAAGAAGAAGGGGGGCTTTATTCCCACGTGTCTGCTTGGCGGCCAGCCTGGCGCAGTAGGGGTTAACCTGCGGCGGAGGGATCCCGGAGCGTGTGCGTAGAACTGCAGAGTCACAGCCTTTCCTCCAAGAGGTTGTACCCCTCCGCCGCCCCGCTCCAACACAAAATAGGGCCTCCTCTTCTCCTTTCTCCCCTTCTGGAGTGGGGTTCCCCAGGCAAAAGGCTCCCCCTGGATCTCGCGCCGGACGCTCCTCGAGCCTCTACGACCGCTGCCCAGATCTCTGGCGAGGAACTAGCCTCTTTGCAGGAACCACCCTACCGGCGGAGCAGGAGGCGGAGGGGGGGAGGCGGAGCGGCGCCGCGCTGCACTACTTTCCTCTCCGGTTGCAAATGGCTGCCTCGTTCCCCACTTTCCGCTCAGTTTCCTGACCCCCCGGCGCCGGGAGCCGGGGTTGGACCATGCACCTCTAGACCCCCCGCGATCACAGCCTGCCGGGGGTCTAGGGGGTGCTGCGGACCACAGCCGGCCAGGCCGGGGGCGGGGCAGCTCCCGAGGCCAGAGGGGAAGGGAGGCGAGCGCTGGGCCTGGAGCGGCCGGAGGGGAGCGGGCAGAGGGCTCGCACCGCCCGCCCCTTCCTCTTCCTCGCCCACCAACCCTCCTCCCTTCCCCGGGGGGAGCAGAAGGTGGGGGGCTCGAAGCCGCCGAGGGGGGACGCTCGGGGTCGCGGAGCCCGGCGCTGGGTGTGTGTCAGGTTCGGCCCCGCCGGCTCCGCGTCGCCGTAGCTCGCGCGGCCCCGGGGCGCCGGCCGGGCGGGGAGAGGGGTTCGGCGCGGCTGCGAGGGGCTCACGTTCCATCCGGGCCCGGCGCGCGGCGCGGCGCGGCGCGGCATTCCTTCCGGGCTGCTGGGGAGGCGCCTCGACGTTCCATCTGGAGAGCCTCGACGTTCCGCCCGAGCCCGGCGCGGGCGGCCGGGGCGCTGGCCGGGCCCTAGGACTGGAAGGCCGCCCGGCGACGCGGATGCGAAGCCTGCTCGCCCAAGATCAAAGCCACCGGTGCTCTCTTTGTGTCCGCTCGGGATTCGCCGCCCTGGGGCTGTCCGTGGAAACCTAAACTGCTGGAACCCGAGGCAGAGAACCCTTCTTGGCTTCTTGCTTTTTTTTTTTTTTTTTTTTTTTTTCCGGGGGAAGGGTGGCCACTCCGACCTGGATTTACCGTTCTTGGCCCCCCTAAGCCCCCCCCGAGTGGGGGGCGGCTGTGATCGCTCTGGCGGTTGGAGGTCGGGGAGCGGCCCGGGCTCTGGCCATGTTCTCGGATGAAGGTTTCTGGATCGCCCTGTGAAGAGGTGAGTGAAGTCCGCCCGGCCTGGGCCCAGAAAGGGTTGGACTGGGGGCACAGCCAGATGGACTATCTTGGCCGGTGCTGGCCTTTAGGTTGGAGAAGGGGGTGCCAGAGCTGGGGAGGGTTCCTTTGGCAGGGTCTGTCAAGGGAACCTGAGCCAGCCGCCGAGGCAGAACTGAGGCCTGGTTTCTTGGGGTGTGCCTCTTTAAAGATTGGGGGTTCAGGGAACTACAGGAGTTTGGGAACATGTCCAGGTAGCCTCTCTGCCTGTTTATTTTTGTGTTGACGGAGTTCGACCAAACTAGTACCCAGGCCCTGATGCCAGCACCAATCCCAGGCTGCTGTCCCCCACCCCCACCCCGCAGGGTTCCTTGGGACAGAGCAACCTGGGGCGGGGGTGCCACTGCCAGGTCGGACTTACTGCCAGATTGGACGTTAATGTTGTTCCTACCTAGCCGGGCACCCAAAACAGTCTGGGAAACTCAAGGAGCTGTGGGTCCTTCACTCGGGGAGGGGTGGGTGGAAACTGGTGTGATGAAGTGGGTGGCTGGGGTAAGAAGGAGGTGGGGCTGGGGCAGCTCTGGCCTTGCTGTTCAACTTTAAACTACCCCTGTCTGGCAAAGTGACCCCAGCAAGGCCTAGTGGTGTCTTAACCTGCTTTGCCTCCCCTCCTCTCGGGATGGCCATAATCTCCCGGGGATTATAGAGGAGGCCGTTGAGATTTGTTCTCTACGAATGTGGCCTGCAAAAAATGGCTTTTGTCTCCTGCTTTCCCTGGGCCTAGTGTAGAGAGTTAGCTGTCCATGAGTCCCCGGCCAGACCTCTACAATGCTTTTCTGGCCACTGAGTGGTAAATAGTTCTCTGAAGCTGTCCCAGCCCTGCAGAATAGGGTTGCTTGTACCTCTTTGGTGGAGAAATGACTTTTATTTGTGCGCTTTTCTGCTGGAGGCCAGTGTTTCCACCCCTGGTAGGAGGTGCTGGGGAGAAGGGGTGTGTATTTGCAGCAGGAAGGGTGCATCTTGAACCTCCAGCCTCAGCCTCTGTGCCCTGGTCTGGGACAGCCTCTCTCACACCTGTCATGTTGCCCAGCAGGGATTTGGCTAGTGCATTTTGCTCCCTCATCTCACCCCCTCCAAAATACATTTGCTAGGTCTCTTTGAATCTTGTCTCAGGAAGGGGAAAGTGGGGGTTCTGTCCTTGAAAGATTTCTGAGAGGTGGCACGGGGTGGTGGAGAAAGGGGAGCTGTCACCTGTGGTCTCTGATTCTGTAGTCTGTGCACCAGTGACTTCCTTAGGTGGCACTGTACCTTGTTAGCTCTGGCTACCCCCTAGGCTGACCTGTCCAGGGACAATGTGTTACCATTTGGCTCCTTCCTAGAGGGCTGCCCGAAAATGGGGGTGGGGAGAGGTGTGGTTTGATTCTCTAGCTGGGAACCAGGAAGTCCTGAGTCCCACTGAAGAGCTGTTCACACAAGGGCCTGCTCCAGCCTTTCACCCCTCCAAGCCTCCATTTCCTCCCTTGCAGAGAAAATGGAGTGAAATCTATTGGTCTAGGGCGAACACAGGAAGGCGAGCGAGTGGCTGAGTAAATCTCTGCCTTCTTTCTTGCTGCTTTGGGCCTTTTAGATGTAAGGCTAAGAGGTGTCAGCTCCTAGAACTGAGGAAGCCTGGCCCAGGTACTAGCCTAGCTTGATCCAGGGAAAACCCCCTTGGGATATGTGCGTGTGTCTGTGTTTACTGGCTGTGAATGATGGGCCGGGGGACCTTTGCTTTTATTTGTTTAAATGCCTTCAGGGAATTGATTGCTGTGGCACTTGGTATTTCGGTAAAGATGCCGGGCTGCAGGCTTGAGGAGTCCGGGGCTGAGGCTTCTTGGAGATGCTCCTGGCTTCTTTATGGTACAGAGAAAGGACATTGACTCTTTGCTGTTCAGTCTTCCACCTTCCGTAGCTCCGTGAGTGGGACTCTTACTTTGGAGGGGATTGCTACTCTGTTCCTCAAGGCTAGATGAAGAAGGCAGTTTCTGTACCTTCTTGGGCAGTGCTCACTTTACCAGCCCGAGAAGGCTGTGCTTGGGGGAGGGCAGAGGAATTTGTCCCTCTGGCCTTGTGTGGGGCGGTCCTCCTCCTCCCCCCCACTGTATTATCGCTGGCGCTGCCCATTTGTCGCTGTTGGTGGCTCCCTCGGCCTCAACTCTGAGAACAAAGTTGGTGGAGGATCCCTAAGGAAAATATGGTGGGATGCAAACATTTAGAGAACTTTGAAGTCCTCTTGGACCTTTGGTGTGACTGTTGAGTAGGAAAAGGGGCCTGGCTTGAGTCTTGACCTTCAGTTCCCACTTCCCACAGGTGGCTTGCACCGGCCTCTTGAAGTTCAGAGCACTTTTCTGTAAGCTGGCCAGATAAGCATCCTGCTTTCTTTTAAACGGACTGTTGTGTGTAAGGTTTGGGAAAGAGGTGATTTGGGAATGGAGGTAATGGGTGTCAGGTGAGGCCTTGAGGCCCTTACCTGGTAGGGGCTGAGTGTTAGGAGGAAGGAGAATAACCCCCTTTACTTTGACACAGCATTTGGAAATGAAATTGTGAGCTTAGGAAAGGAATATTGATAGTGTGTTACCTGGGAAATTGATTTCTGATCTGGGGCACTGAGTGTTTCCCTTGTTATTCAGCCCCAAGTGCTTGACTGGGATGTTTGCTGTCCGGTTTTAGAGGACAGGATTATCTGTACCCAGGTTGGTGTCATCACTGGCTGGATGGAGGAGAGGGAAAGATGGGAAATGAACTTCTCAGACTTTTATTATTTACACAGTTCTTTTTCTGGGATTCTCCACACCTCACCATCACCTTCTTTAGATGCACTAGAGTCTCTGATTAAGAAAAGGGCCCACCCTCCTCCCTAACAGCTGTAGGCACTTAGCCTTTCAACCTTCTTATGTAGGGTTCCTTTCCGAGTCATAATCTTGGTGATTCTTGTCTGATTAAACATTTTAACTGTGTAGCTCTGACTAGCCTGAAGCTCTGTGTGGACCAAGCTGGCCTCTAAATTGCAATGATCTCTCTGCTTCTGTCTCCCAAGAAATGGCATTGTTGTGTATGCCACCAGGCCTGGCACCTCTGTAGTTCTTCCTCCTAACTCCTTTCAGTCTTTGTATACTACTTAATGTGCTGCCTTGGAGGGCAAGGAAAATTCCCCCGATGTTTTGTGGGTCTTAACCTTTTCAGATGTAGACTTGTGTATTTCATTGGGTTTTGATATATGCTGGACTTTATGAGAGGGGAGAGAGGGACCGTTAACTCTGTGAGTATTTGGAAACCCTGCTTGACTTAAGAGGAAGGAAACTATTCTGCTGTTATGCCCTGCCCCATTTAGCCCTCCTCCAAGTGGCAATGTGCTTCCTGAGACTACAACTCCCAGCATGCTTAGCCCCAGGCCTGCTTACACATGCTCAGTAACTCTTAAGGCCCACTTCTGTTAACTACTAGGAGCATCTAAGGAAGAAGGGCAGTTGGCGTTGCTAAGGGCAACAACCTGAGGCCTTCATGCTAGGTGAGACCCAAGGCTCATTTAGGCCTGGGGCTAGTGGTGGTCCTGAGTTTTCATGCCTGGCAATTAAGGGCTCTCTGTCTGTTGTGTTTGGGATGTCCTTGTTGAAAGCAAGAGATCTATTCATAGCTAGCCTTTAGTTTAGTACTGTGTTGAATCTCTTGCAAGACCCTAGGACTCTGCCTTTTGAGAAAGGGATTTTGGCATGACTGAGACTTCTGGGTCATTATTACTCAGTGGGTTGCTACTTTCAGGACTGTAGGGTGGTAGCTGACCGGAGACCCAAGGATAAAGGCCAGGGACTAGGTCCCAGGAGTTAAGATGAGACAATGGATTGTACTAAATGTAACTGGATGTATTTTGAGTTGGATGTGATTGCCCTAGGAATTGTTATAGAGGAAGGTGGAAGTGGGGGAGTGGAATAGATACCTTGAGAATCCAGGATGAGAGAAAGAGGTATATGTTTGGGGAAGAATTGGGATAAGACTTAGCTAGAGTGATTTTACTTGTCATTGCTATAGAGGTTTGTAGACAAGGCTTGTCTCTGATGTCTGAAGGGTCTCATTACCATTGGCTGACTATTGGAGAAGCTTACTGGACACACAAGTATCTTTTGGCACCAACAGGTCTCCCCGAGAGGGCCCTGCCCAGTCGGAGAGAGGGATGGACAGCCAGAAGCCGCCTGGTGAAGATAAAGATTCAGAACCGGCAGGTGAGTAGGATAAATTCTCAGTTTGCTGACAGCGTTGGGCTCCTCAGGGTAGTCCTTTATTTCTGGTCCTGGCACAAGTCCTGGCTAAGTCTGTAATAGACAGGTAATTGAAGAACTTTGTGCTTTGAGACAAAAGTTGAAATGCCATCTCTGTGAGTTGCTGAGGGCTTAGATAATTTCATGCATGTGATGGGTGAACTTAGTAATCTAAGTCAGGCTGACACATACTCTTCTGTCCATTTATTCAGCTGATGGACCTGCAGCCTCTGAGGAGCCAGGTGCCATTGAGCCAGACCTTCCTAACCTGTGTGTTGGGGAGGTCTCTGTCCCCAGTTCTGGGAGTCCCAGGCTTCAGAAGCCTCCTCATGACTGCAGGTAATTTGTTTGTGGAAAACGGGACTTTCTGGACACATAAAGATTTGGTTGGAGTATTTGGGTTTTGCAGAAAAGGATGTCGGAGAAAGAAATGAGTAGGATGCATGAGTATGCCAGTCCTGGGGTTCTCAGAGGCTGGCACAGTGCTGATGTTTGTGTGTCCACAGTGGGGGTCCAGCACGGCGTTGTGCTCTCTGTAACTGTGGAGAGCCCAGCCTGCACGGGCAGAGGGAGCTACAACGCTTTGAATTGCCATGTGACTGGCCCCGGTCTCCAGTGGTGTCCTCTGGGGGAAACCTGGGGCCCTGTGAAGCAGTGCTGCCCAGTGAGGACCTATCACAAATTGGTTTCCCTGAGGGCCTTACACCTGCCCACCTAGGAGAACCTGGAGGTAAGTGAGAGAGGTGGATTAGGAAGCAGGGTGGAGGCTGGGCAGCCTTGAGTTACTGGTCACTGTATTAATTTGTTCCTCTCTGTTGACATCTTCCCACCTATGAAGGGCACTGCTGGGCACATCACTGGTGTGCTGTGTGGTCAGCAGGTGTATGGGGGCAGGATGGCCCGGAACTACGTGGTGTGGACAAGGCCATCTTCTCAGGGATCTCACAGGTAGGGCTGAGGTCAGAGGGTGGCGTAGGTGAAGGCAGGGCTGGTGGACTTGGTGAAGGCAGGGCTGGTGGACTTGGTGAAGGCGGGGCTGGTGGACTTGGTGAAGGCGGGGCTGGTGGACTTGGTGAAGGCGGGGCTGGTGGACTTGGTGAAGGCGGGGTTGGGGCAGAGTGGGCCCTATGGAGGACGGGCGGGCTAGTGGCTCAGCGTCCTCCAGAGGGAGATGGCAGGCTCTGAGGCTTCCTCTCATCCTCACAGCGCTGCTCGCACTGCGCCAGGTTCGGTGCCTCCGTTCCTTGCCGCTCGCCTGGATGTCCACGCCTTTACCACTTTCCCTGTGCGACTACCAGTGGTTCCTTCTTATCCATGAAAACCCTGCAGCTGCTCTGCCCCGACCACAGAGAGAGGGCTGCACATTTGGGTGAGAAGTCATAGTCTTCGGATAGGGAGCAAATGAAGGGCCAAGTGTGCCTTGGAGTTGGTACTCCACCAAGCATTCTTCCAAGTCTGGAATTACATAGTCCTTCTGTCCCAGTAGGGTAGATGCAAACTTTGTGAGTACAGGGGCTTTGCCTATATTTATTTACTCCGCTGTCTGCTGTGCCTAAAATAGTACCTGGCATGTATTTGATAGGCACTTGGTGACTTTTTTATTCTGTGTCCATGAAGGGCCTGGTAGCTATCTACCACTGTGCTCCGTTGTATGAGCACCCCACAGCTGACCTACACTGTCCCTTCCTTCCTGCTGCAGAGGAGGCTCGCTGTGCAGTGTGTGAGGGGCCAGGGGAGCTGTGCGACCTCTTCTTCTGTACCAGCTGTGGGCATCACTACCATGGAGCCTGTCTGGACACTGCTCTGACTGCCCGCAAGCGCGCCGGCTGGCAGTGTCCTGAATGCAAACAGTGCCAAGCCTGCAGGTAAGAGGGTGAGGGCAGAAGCGTAGCCACACGCAAACTGTGAGCCGAAGATGCTGTGAGAGAGGATCTCATAATGTGTCCTGTACCCCCCAGGAAACCTGGGAATGATTCTAAGATGTTGGTCTGCGAGACCTGTGACAAGGGACATCATACTTTCTGCTTAAAGCCACCCATAGAAGAACTGCCTGCCCACTCCTGGAAATGTACGGTGAGTGTCTTCCAATGCCACCTCCTTCAGCAGCTCCAGAGCTGCCCTGCGCTTGCCTGCCGGCCGTGTGTTCGTCTCTGCCCTGCACTGTGGTCTGACTAGTGCCCGTCTCACCCGCTTGCTTCCCCTAGACATGCCGAGTGTGCCGGGCCTGTGGGGCGGGCTCAGCAGAGCTGAGCCCGAACTCTGAGTGGTTTGAGAACTATTCACTTTGTCACCGATGTCACAAAGCCCAGGGAAGTCAGCCTGTCGTTTCTGTTGCTGAGCAGTGCCCACCTGTGTGTAGCAGGTAAGTGGCATAGACTGAGGCCGGGGTGGGACACCAGAAGGGGCCATGGGAAAAGGGGACAGTCAGCAGCGTGATCCACAGGATTTATGCCTCGCCCCAGGACGCTCTCTAGGGGTTGTCAGCTGGTGAGAGCCACAGTGCCTGCTCCCCTGTACCCTCTGCAGATTTTCACCCCCAGAGCCTGGTGATATCCCCACTGATGAGCCCGATGCTCTGTACCTTACATGCCAAGGGCAGCCAAAGGCTGGGCACATGACCTCTATGCAACCCAAGGAACCGGGGCCCCTGCAATGTGAAGCCAAACCACTAGGTGAGTAGAGTTTAAAGGTCCCTGAAATTAGTCTTTTGTTCTGTGGCAAGAGACAGTTTTTGCTTTGCCTCAGACCCTGCACTTTTTGTGGAGTCAGATCTGAGCTAGGTAGGAACAGAATATGTTGTGTCTACAGGGAGAGCAGGGACCCAACTTGAAGCCCCGTTGGAGGCTCCCCTAAACGAGGAGATGCCACTGCTGCCCCCTCCTGAGGAGTCACCCCTGTCTCCACCACCCGAGGAGTCACCTACATCTCCACCACCCGAGGCCTCACGCCTGTCCCCACCACCTGAGGAATCACCTGAATCGATGCTACCTGAGACATCACGCCTATCCCCACCGACTGAGGAGTCTCCCCTTTCTCCACCACCTGAGGAGTCTCCTTTGTCTCCCCCACCCGAGGCCTCACCTTTTTCTCCTTTGGAAGAGTCAACCCCGTCTCCTGCACTAGAGATGCCCCTGTCCCCACCGCCTGAAGCCTCACCCCGGTCTCCACCATTTGAGGAATCTCCTCTATCCCCTCCACCTGAGGAATTGCCCACTTCCCCACCACCTGAAGCTTCTCGCCTGTCTCCGCCGCCTGAAGAGTCACCCATGTCCCCTCCACCTGAAGAGTCACCCATGTCCCCACCACCTGAGGCATCTCGTCTGTTTCCACCATTTGAAGAGTCTCCTCTATCCCCTCCACCTGAAGAGTCTCCTCTGTCTCCACCTCCGGAGGCATCACGCCTGTCCCCACCCCCTGAGGACTCACCCATGTCTCCCCCACCTGAGGACTCACCCATGTCTCCCCCACCTGAAGTATCACGCTTCTCCCCGCTGCCTGAGGTATCACGGCTGTTCCCACCACCTGAGGAATCTCCCCTGTCCCCACCACCTGAGGACTCTCCCACCTCACCTCCACCTGAGGCTTCACGACTGTCCCCTCCCCCTGAAGACTCACCGACTTCACCACCACCAGAGGACTCCCTCATGTCCCTACCGGAGGAGGAGTCACCCTTGTCCCCACTGCCTGAGGAACCGAGACTCTGCCCTCAGCCCGAAGAACCATACCTGTCTCCTCAGCCGGAGGAGCCCCAACTCTGTCCCCGGTCTGAGGAGCCACCCCTATCTCCACAGTCTGAGGATCCATGCCTGTCCCCTGTGCTTCAGGAACAACATTTGTCCCCTCAGCCTGAGGAGCCACACCTGTCCCCTCAGCCTGAGGAGCCACACCTGTCCCCTCAGACTGAGGAACCACACCTGTCCCCTCAGACTGAGGAACCACACTTGTCCCCTCAGACTGAGGAGCCACACCTGTCCCCTCAGACTGAGGAGCCACACCTGTCCCCTCAGACTGAGGAACCACACCTGACTCCCCAATCAGAGGAGCCTTGCCTGTCCCCCAAGCCTGAGGAATTATACCAGTCTTCTCGGCCTGAAGAACCTCCTGAGGAACCAAGCCAGTGCCCTGCACCTAAGGAGTTGCCCTTGTTTCCCCCAGCTGGGGGGCCACCTTTATCCCCCATGCTTGGAGAGCCAGCCGTGACTGAGCCTGGGGACCCACCTCTGTCCCCACTTCCTGAGGAGCTGCCCTTGTCCCTCCCAGGGGAGCCAGCCTTGTCAGCACAGCTGATGCCACCAGGTAAGGAGATGTTGATGTCCCCTGTCTGGGCCAGTCTTCACCCTTTATGGCACATCTAATCTGAGAGTCTCTCTTTTTCTCTTATCCCTCAGATCCTCTTCCTCCTCCGCTCTCACCCATTCTCCCAGCTGCGGCTCCTCCAGCCTTGTCTCCTTTGGGCGAGTTAGAGTACCCCTTTGGTGCCAAAGGGGACAGTGATCCCGAGTCCCCATTGGCTGCCCCCATTCTAGAGACACCTATCAGCCCTCCACCAGAAGCTAACTGCACTGACCCTGAGCCTGTACCCCCAATGATCCTTCCGCCATCTCCAGGCTCCCCAATGGGACCTGCTTCTCCTATCCTCATGGAAACCCTCCCTCCACCTTGTTCTCCGCTCCTCCAGCATCCCCTGCCTCCTCCAGCCTCTCCTCCTCCCCGATGTTCACCTCCTGCTCTGCCGCTGTCTATCCCCTCCCCACTGAGTCCTGTGCAGAAGGCAGTGGATGTCTCAGATGATGCTGAGCTGCAGGAGATGGAGACTGAGAAAGGTCCAGAACCTGAGTGCCCAGCCTTGGAACCCAGGGCCACCAGCCCTCTGCCATCCCCTATGGGGGACCTTTCTTGCCCTGCCCCCAGCCCTGCCCCTGCCCTGGATGACTTCTCTGGCTTGGAAGAAGACACAGCCCCTCTAGATGGGACTGATGCCAACACTTCACAGTCACAGACTGGACAGACCCCTGGCAGTTTGGCTAGTGAACTTAAAGGTTCTCCCGTGCTCCTGGACCCTGAGGAGCTGACCGCTGTGACCCCTATGGAGGTCTATGGCCCGGATTGCAAGCAGGCAGGGCAGGGCTCACCCTGTGAAGAGCAGGAGGAGCCTGGTGCACCAGTGGCCCCTATGCCACCTATTCTCATCAAATCAGACATTGTTAATGAGATCTCTAATCTGAGCCAGGGCGATGCCAGTGCCAGCTTTCCTGGTTCAGAGCCCCTCCTGGGCTCACCTGACCCTGAGGGGGGCGGCTCCTTGTCCATGGAGCTGGGAGTGTCTACAGATGTTAGTCCAGCCCGAGATGAGGGCTCCCTGCGCCTCTGTACCGACTCACTGCCAGAGACTGATGACTCACTGTTGTGTGACGCTGGGGCGGCTATCAGTGGGGGCAAAGCGGAGGGTGACAAAGGGCGGCGGCGCAGCTCCCCAGCCCGGTCCCGGATCAAACAGGTAAGAGGCTCCTCGGCCATTGGATGTCGGTTACAGCCCTGAGCTGCCTTTGCATCTGACTTTCTGCAGTCTGGATTCATACGGAGATCTTTTAGTCCAGCTTTGCCTAGCTGACTCCTGTGCATAGAGGAGGAAATGATTTACCCAGGTCCACGGTCCCTTAGAAATAGAATTGGGACCCAAAGATTGGTCCTCTCGAGTTATTTCGCTATAGTTTTTGTCCTTACCCACATTCTCCATTCTTGGACGCAGAGATTGGCTGGTCACTACTTGCTGCTGTTTGGAAACTGGGCTTTTCCCCTGTCCTCTAAGTGGGACCTCTAGGTCTTTTTTTTCCCTCCTCTTGGTCGTCCTTCCCTCCAAGCCTGTGGGCCCAACATACTTGGCCTTGTAACGGTTCTCTTCCCTCACTTAGGGTCGTAGCAGTAGTTTCCCAGGAAGACGCCGGCCTCGTGGAGGAGCACATGGCGGACGAGGGCGAGGACGGGCTCGACTGAAATCCACCACTTCTTCCGTCGAGACCCTGGTAGTAAGGACAGGCTTTGCAACCCCTTCCCCCTCCAAGCATGCTTCACATGCTGCTTCAGAGTTAAACACGCTTAAAATCCTGTCAGCCCTTTGCCTGATAGTCCAGGGCTTGATGACTTGGCCCTGGGGGTTCTTGAAACTTGCTGTTGGGCCCCAGCTGGGGAGTTGGAGTGTTCTGCCTCTCAGGCCTTCATCTTAGCCAGAAATTCACACCTCTTTCCTGGGTATGGGGGAGAGGACAGCTTAGCTGGGGTAGGTTTCTCTTCTTCACTTTCTGCGGCTTTCTCCTTATGAAGGTGGCTGATATTGACAGTTCTCCCAGCAAGGAGGAGGAGGAGGAGGAGGATGACACCATGCAGAATACAGTGGTTCTCTTCTCCAACACGGACAAGTTTGTTCTGATGCAGGTACCACACTGACCAGGGATGGCCCAGCTTTAGCGGGGAGAGTGGGCATGCAGAGCTCGCTCTGTGTGTGTGTGAACGTACTTTGCTGAGAGGGTGGATGGGAAAACCAGGGACCCCCTTTGCTTCCTGGGATACCGAGCTAATGAGGAAGTGGGTGGCGAATGCCCAAATAGTGCAGAGGGCAGAAATGTAGTCTAGGGAGCCTGTGTATGTTGCCACCTAATCTTGAAACTGCTGTGCTTTTTGTCACATACAACTCTTACCAGAAAGTCTTTATCCTGGCTTGTCTTCCTGTGACTTCTTATATTTACTGATGCCGCACTGTATTTCTGGTTACTTGACCAGGCCAGGAGGGGCATCCTAGGGAGTTGCATCTTTTGTGAGTTGAGTGGGAGATGCAAGGGTCCCCTGGTGACCTATAAGTGTCTTAATACTTTGACATGGGCTTCTGATTACCTCCCTAATCTTTGGCTGGAACCTGGGGTAGCGAAGAGACTTATTTGCAGGGCTAGGTAGGTGATTTAGGAGTAATGTTTGCTCTGCATTACAGAGGACCTGAGTTTAAATCCCAGTATTTATTAAAAGCTGGACATGGCTGTACATGCCTGTAACCTCAAGTGTGAATGGGGAGGAGACAGGGTGGATCCCAGGAGCTTGTTGGCTAGCCAGCTTAGTTGGGATTGTTAGCTTCAGGTTTGTGGAGAGACCATTTCAGACAAAAAGCCTGGAAAGTAATAGAAGAAACCCTTGACTTCTTCCATATTACCCCTACCCCCATACAGAGAGAGAGAGAGAGAGACAGAGACTGAGGCAGGGGCAGAGGTATGCTTGGACGTTGGGGTTTCTGTGTTTCCACAGGACATGTGTGTGGTGTGTGGCAGCTTTGGCCGGGGGGCCGAGGGCCACCTCCTGGCCTGTTCCCAGTGTTCCCAGTGCTACCACCCCTACTGTGTCAACAGCAAGGTGAGTTTAGGGCCCAAGATGGACGGGCTGCAGTCAGGGTCAGTCCTCTGTTACCTAGTCCCCATTCTTGCCACACTATTTTTTTTATTATTTTATGACGTTTATCTGGTGTGGGGGATTGCAGGGGGAGTGCATGTGTCAGAGTGTAATTGTTGAGGTCAGAGGGTACCTTATGGCATCATTTCTTTCTTTTCACCATGTTGATCCCAGAGATCAAACTGAGGTCATCAGACTTGGTGGCAAGGGCCTTTACCTGCTGAGCCACCTCATCAGCCTGACACACGATGTCTTAAGTGGCTGTGGTTCTTGGAAGTCACTGATTACTTGTCAGTGCCATCATACTTGGAGAAAAGTGCCTGGGAATTCAGGGTGAACTTTGTAATTTCTTTGCATAGACAAAACTTGCTGGTGGAATTCAGTCCATTGTATAAATGCATGCTGACACCTTTACTAGTAGCACACATGGTATATGGCCAGGAGTGGAGGTGTATGCCTTTAGTGCCAGCCAGAGGCAGGCAGATCTTTTGGGAGTTTCAGATGAGCTTGGTCTGTATAGTGAGTTCCAGGACAGCCAGAGCTGTATAGATAAGACTCTGTTTCAACAAAACCATAGTGTAGTCTGGAGGTAGATCATAGAATCAAAAGCGTAACTGCACATCCACAAATAGATAGCAATTCTTTAACCTTAGGCATAATCGATCCTTTGGAGTTTTTCCAAAACTATTCCTTTATTAATTAATCCACTGCTGTCATTTACTAGCTTGTTTTACTAATAGGTTCTAAAGGTAAAGAAAAGCTGAAGGAAATGAGCCTTGATCTGTCATCAGTTGGGTGGGGGGTGCTGCTTAGTAAAGGATGTATAATTCATTCTCAGAGTGGGGCTGTGACCACGTGAGGTTGTTGTCTGTTCAGCAGAGATCCCAGGAGCCTCTGGAGACTCACCTTTGGGGGCAAAGAGTGCTCTGTACAAATCTCTCTGCTTAGAGGTCTGGCCTTCAGCCATATAAGCCCTGTGCTTCCCCCACCCCAACACACCTGAGGCATCTCTCTCTGTACCAGATCACTAAGGTGATGCTGCTAAAAGGCTGGCGTTGTGTGGAGTGTATCGTGTGTGAGGTTTGCGGCCAGGCCTCTGACCCTTCGCGCCTGCTACTCTGTGATGACTGCGACATTAGCTACCATACATACTGCCTGGACCCTCCTCTGCTCACCGTGCCCAAGGGTGGCTGGAAGTGCAAGTGGTAAGGAGCCTGGGAGTCTTTGAAGGTCCGACAGGAGGTGGTGAACGGGCCTGAGATCCAGTTAGAAAAGATGCAGTGTTGAATGTGGGATAACCTGTGTTTAGGAAACCAGATTGCTGGTTTGGTACTCAATGGTAGTACCTCCGGGAACCTAGGTTAGATGCTGAAGGTCCTTCTGCTTCTCCTAGGTGTGTGTCTTGTATGCAGTGTGGGGCCGCCTCCCCTGGCTTCCACTGTGAATGGCAGAATAGTTACACACATTGCGGGCCCTGTGCCAGCCTGGTGACTTGTCCTATCTGTCATGCCCCCTATGTGGAGGAAGACCTGCTAATCCAGTGTCGCCACTGTGAACGGTGAGGGCGTCCCTTTCTCCTCACGCCTGCGCCATGTGCTGGCATTGGCTGCCTTTGCCTGTGCTTATCCCTGTCTTCCTCCTCCCAGGTGGATGCATGCTGGCTGTGAGAGCCTCTTCACAGAGGAGGAAGTGGAGCAAGCTGCTGATGAAGGCTTCGACTGTGTTTCCTGTCAGCCCTATGTGGTGAAGCCTGTGGGTGAGTGTCGGCGGGCGCCGAAGAAGCAAAGAGGACGGTGTCTCTTGCTTTGGGACAGTGCCCTGAGCTGCCTGTGGTCTGTCCTTCTCACAGCACCTGTTGTCCTCCCAGAATTGGTACCAGTGAAGGTAAAAGAGCCAGGTAAGTCCCAGAGAGTCCGAATACCCAACCCAGCTAAGACCATCTCCTCTGCTCCATCCTCAGGGTAAATGGCCTACACCTAAGGCCACTTACCAAGTTAGTGGCAAAGTTATGGTTAGAACCAAAGCTATCTCCAGATGTGGTCCTTTTGCCAGGCAAGTCAGCTTCTCCACTACGAGAATTTCATTCAAGAGAGCACACCTTTCTTCTTACAGAAGGGGACAAGGGCACCCTTTCTGCCCCAATGTGGGCACCACTCTTGGAGTCTAGGGTACTCTGTGCTGGCATTCAGCAAGTAGAGTCCTTCCTGTCCCTTGACAGCTTGAGATTTCATTGGGTGAACCCGTGGTTAGTAGGTTCTGGACACAGCTAGGTTTCTGCACTAACAGACTCAGGTCTGGATCCCTCCATCACTGTTGGGGCCTCCGATGGCTGTTATCCAGCCCTGGGAGTCTGACTGGACCTGTCTGTCACTGCTTATGTCTCAGCTGGGAATAGGGGTTGAAATGTGGAGTTTTGGTTCCTCTGGGCCTCTGTCCAGGGGTCATATGTTCTTCCCTGTTGTCCAGAGCCCCAGTTCTTTCGCTTCGAGGGTGTGTGGCTGACAGAAACTGGCATGGCGGTGCTGCGTAACCTGACCCTGTCACCACTACACAAGCGGCGCCAGCGGCGAGGACGGCTAGGCCTCCCAGGCGAGGCAGGGCTGGAGGGTTCTGAGCCCTCAGATGCCCTTGGCCCTGAGGACAAGAAGGATGGGGACCTGGACACTGACGAGCTGCTCAAGGGTGAAGGTTGGGCTGGGGAATCTCAGAGAAAGGCAGATAGTGGGAGAAGCCCAGCCCATTGGAGTTGGGATGTTGGGTAGGGCTCCATAGCCACTGCTGGTCAGCCTCTAGCACTGTTGGTCTTGCTCAGGTGGCCCTGTGGCAGGTTGCTGGGTTCCCTCATGCAGGATGACAAGGATTCAAGGACCCATTCCTCTGACCTGCCTCCATCTCTTGTGTTCCATGCAGGTGGTGTGGAGCACATGGAGTGTGAAATTAAACTAGAAGGCCCTGCCAGCCCTGATATGGAACCTGGCAAAGAGGAGACAGAGGAAAGCAAAAAACGCAAGCGCAAACCCTATCGGCCGGGTAAGGCCCTGGAGTGGGGTTGTGAGGCAGTAAGAGGCCACTCCCCAGGTCTCTAGTGGCTTCTCGTTCCTAATTCTGATTTCTCACAGGCATTGGTGGTTTCATGGTACGACAGCGGAAAACTCACGCGCGTGTGAAAAGGGGGCCTGCTGCACAGGCGGAGGTGTTGAGTGGGGATGGGCAGCCCGACGAGGGTGAGATGGGTGAGGGCACCATGGGGTCTGGGAAGAAGGTGGGGATCACAGCACATGGGGCAGTGCCAGTGAGACTAGGGTGTGAATTTACTTCAAGGGAAGAGTGGGCGGAGGAGGGTCTACCTGGTTGGGGAGGAGTAGGTAGGGAGAGTCGTCCCCCCCGCCCCCCAGTTGACTGTGGCATGCCTGGTATCTCCAGAAAGTATGAGCCCTTCCCCTTTGTCCGTAGTGATGCCTCCTGATCTGCCCACAGAGGGCTCTGTGGAACCAAGCCTTGCTGAGGGAGATGAGAAGAAGAAGCAGCAGCGGAGAGGGCGGAAAAAGAGCAAGCTGGAGGACATGTTCCCTGCTTATTTGCAGGCAGGTTTCAGACTCCCTAGGGCAGGCGAAGGGCGGGTCTGCACCCACAGGGTATCAAGAAACCATTTCTCTTGACTCCTCCTGCAGGAAGCCTTCTTTGGGAAGGAACTGCTGGACCTGAGTCGGAAGACCCTTTTTGCAGTTGGGATGGGCCGGCCAAGCTTTGGATTGGGGACTCAAAAGCCCCGGGGGGATGGAGGTTCAGAGAGGAAGGAGCTCTCTGTCTTGCACAAAGGTCAGTTGATAGAAATGACATGTTCTGGGCTGTCTAGCCTACCTTTCTGCTTCATAGTTGGCAGAGGTGTCTAGGGGAGGGCTGGTCAACCAAGGTTGGGCCAAGGGCCCCATTCTGGGCGCCAGGTGTCACTCATCTCTGATTGGAGTGGAACTGTTGCTCATAGGAGATGATGGTCCAGATGTTGCAGATGAAGAGTCCCGTGGGCCTGAGGGCATGGCTGATATACCAGGTGAGGGCTGCTGGGGGAATTGGGGCCTGTCTTGGTTTTGCTTATTATCGGTTGGCTCTGCTCCTGAACACTGCCAGAGCTGGAGCCTGGACACTGTTCCATGCCTCTTGTGGTTCGTATTGGCCTGTGTGGTACCTCCATGCCTCTGTGACTGGTGGTTTTCTTCTGGAAGTTGCAGGGCTTGAGGATGGGGGTGTAAAGGCATCGCCAGTGCCCAGTGACCCTGAGAAGCCGGGCACCCCAGGTGAAGGAATGCTTAGCTCTGACTTAGACAAGATTCCTACAGAAGGTAAGGCTTGCCCGAGGTTGTCTTCTGTACAAGGGTCCTCCATGGGAAAAGAAGGTCCTGTCTGTGGAGCTGCCCTAGACTGCTGTGGTGGGAGAGTCCTGGTTACCCTCCTTGGCCATGACCATTTGTAGATCTGTGGTGTCATGTGAACCTCATACTCAGCACTGTGTCATTTCCCACAGAACTGCCCAAGATGGAGTCCAAGGACCTGCAGCAGCTCTTCAAGGATGTGCTGGGCTCGGAAAGAGAGCAACATTTGGGCTGTGGAACTCCTGGCCTAGAAGGCAGTCGTACACCACTGCAGAGGCCCTTTCTCCAAGGTGCTTAAAACAGGGGGCTGATGCCAAGTCGCCAAGCCAGCCTGCCCCTGAGTGGGCTGTTGCTCCTTCCCCCGCTGATCCTGGTGTTCTTGCAGGCGGACTCCCTTTGGGCAGCCTCCCGTCCAGCAGCCCAATGGACTCCTACCCAGGCCTCTGCCAGTCTCCCTTCTTGGATTCTAGGTTGGTATCTATGCTTAACTGTCATGGGTGGTCCCTATTGGCCTTTCCCTCTGCATGGTCCCTGCCTCGCCTCCTTTTGACTCTGAGCCACTGAAGAGACAACTCCCTTGCTCTTCCTACTCCCTTTTTAGTGGCCTTCCTCAAGAGCAGTGACTTGGGGTTCTGGGCGGTTGGTTTGGGGTGGGTCTTGAAATCCTTACCCTCTGTGACTCTCTGCCCCTGCGCCCCAGGGAGCGCGGGGGCTTCTTTAGCCCAGAACCCGGTGAGCCAGACAGCCCTTGGACAGGCTCAGGGGGCACCACCCCCTCCACTCCCACCACCCCTACCACAGAGGGTGAGGGCGACGGGTTATCCTATAACCAGCGGAGTCTGCAGCGTTGGGAAAAAGACGAGGAACTGGGCCAGCTCTCCACCATCTCACCTGTGCTGTATGCCAACATTAACTTTCCTAATCTCAAGCAAGATTACCCAGGTACCTCTGGGCGAGGCGAGGGCAAGAGAAACAACCTGGCAGGTGGAGGGTCACCTGCCAAGCCTCCTCTGACTTACCGTTCTGCTCTCCAGACTGGTCTAGCCGATGTAAACAAATCATGAAGCTCTGGAGAAAGGTTCCAGCTGCTGACAAAGCCCCCTACCTGGTAAGACAGCTTGGGCCAGCCTGAGAGCTGACGTGGAAGCATCTGGAGGGTGTCATCTCAGTTCCTTCTCCCCTCCCGACCCTCTTCTCTTGTCTCCTGTCATCCCTAAAGCAGCCGGGTTAGGAAGGACTGAGTTCTGAGGAGGCAATGTGGCAAGGTTGGGGGCTGGGCTTGAGGCTAAGCACAAAGCGCTCTGTTGTGTCCTTGTCCCTCAGCAAAAGGCCAAAGATAACCGGGCTGCTCACCGCATCAACAAGGTGCAGAAGGTGAGTGGGTGGTTGTTGTGGGGTGGGGGGCCGTGGTGGTCTTCCTCAGGAAGCAGAGTGACTGATGGACTTGGTCTCCCTCTGTAGCAGGCTGAGAGCCAGATCAACAAGCAGGCCAAGGTGGGCGACGTGGCCCGTAAGACTGATCGACCGGCCCTCCATCTCCGCATTCCCTCCCAGCCAGGGGCACTGGGCAGCCCGCCCCCTGCTGCGGCCCCCACCATTTTCATTGGTAGTCCCACCACCCCTGCTGGCTTGTCTACCTCTGCCGACGGGTTCCTGAAGCCACCAGCGGGCACAGTGCCCGGCCCTGACTCACCTGGTGAGCTCTTCCTCAAGCTCCCGCCCCAGGTGCCCGCCCAAGTGCCTTCGCAGGACCCCTTTGGACTGGCCCCTGCCTACGCCCCGGAGCCCCGCTTCTCTGCGGCACCACCCACCTATCCTCCTTACCCAAGCCCCTCTGGAGCCCCTGCCCAGCCCCCGATACTGGGCACCACAACTCGACCTGGGACTGGCCAGCCAGGGGAATTCCACACTACCCCACCAGGCACCCCCAGACACCGGCCTTCCACGCCTGACCCCTTCCTCAAACCCCGTTGCCCCTCACTGGACAACCTGGCTGTGCCTGAGAGCCCAGGGGTAGCAGGAGGCAAGACTTGCGAGCCTCTTCTCTCACCCCCACCTTTTGGGGAGCCCCGGAAGACCCTAGAGGTGAAGAAGGAAGAGCTTGGGGCACCCTCTCCTGGCTATGGCCCCCCAAACCTGGGCTGTGTCGACTCACCCTCCTCAGGCCCCCAGCTGGGTGGCCTGGAGTTAAAGGCACCTGATGTCTTCAAAGCCCCCCTCACCCCTCGGGCATCTCAGGTAGAGCCCCAGAGCCCGGGCCTGGGCTTACGGGCCCAGGAGCCACCCCCTGCCCAGGCTTTGGCCCCTTCTCCTCCCAGCCACCCAGACGTCTTTCGTTCTGGCCCCTACACTGACCCCTATGCCCAGCCCCCATTGACTCCTCGGCCCCAACCACCACCCCCTGAGAGCTGCTGTGCCCTGCCTCCTCGGTCACTGCCCTCTGACCCTTTCTCTAGAGTGCCCGCTAGTCCCCAGTCCCAGTCCAGCTCCCAGTCCCCACTGACCCCGCGTCCTCTGTCTGCTGAGGCTTTCTGCCCATCCCCTGTGACCCCTCGCTTCCAGTCCCCTGACCCTTATTCTCGTCCACCCTCACGCCCTCAGTCCCGTGACCCCTTTGCCCCATTGCATAAGCCACCCCGACCCCAGCCCCCTGAAGTTGCCTTTAAGGCTGGGCCCCTAGCCCACACTCCGCTGGGAGCTGGGGGCTTCCCAGCAGCCCTACCCTCCGGCCCAGCAGGTGAGCTCCATGCCAAGGTCCCAAGTGGACAGCCTCCCAATTTTGCCCGTTCTCCTGGGACAGGCGCATTTGTGGGCACCCCATCTCCCATGCGGTTCACTTTCCCACAGGGGGTAGGGGAGCCTTCCCTAAAGCCCCCTGTCCCTCAGCCTGGTCTCCCTCCACCCCATGGGATCAACAGCCATTTTGGGCCTGGCCCCACCTTGGGGAAGCCTCAAAGCACAAACTACGCAGTAGCCACGGGGAACTTTCACCCATCAGGCAGCCCCCTGGGACCCACCAGTGGGCCCACAGGGGAGGGCTATGGGCTGTCCCCACTGCGCCCCGCGTCAGTCCTGCCGCCCCCCACACCCGATGGACCCCTCCCCTACTTATCCCATGGAGCCTCACAAAGGGCGGGCATCACCTCTCCAGTGGAAAAGCGAGAGGACGCGGGAGCTGCAGTGAGCGGTGGCTCTTTGGCAACTCCTGAACTCCCAAGTACCCAGGATGCAGGCATGTCTAGCCTCAGCCAGACGGAGCTGGAGAAGCAGCGGCAGGTGAGCGGACGGCCTAGACCTGTCCCACCATGCTTCTGACCCCTCCCCCAGCCCTGTGAGTAGAATGGAGTGGGCTTACTTTTCTGTCTTCTGGACAGCGCCAGAGACTACGGGAACTGCTGATTCGGCAGCAGATCCAGCGTAACAACCTGCGGCAGGAGAAGGAAACAGCTGCAGCAGCTGCAGGAGCAGTGGGGCCTCCAGGCAACTGGGGTGCTGAACCCAGCAGCCCTGCCTTTGAACAGCTGAGTCGAGGCCAGACCCCTTTCACTGGGTCCCAGGTAGGTGGATTGGCAAGGGTGGTGGGGCCAGCATACTGAAGGTGGCTACACCTTCATCTACTTCTGTCGTTTCAGGATAAGAACACTATCCTGGGGTTACCCTCAAGCAAGCTAGGTGGTCCCGTCCTGGGACCAGGAGCCTTCTCCAGTGATGACCGACTCTCCCGGCCACTTCCACCAGCCACGCCTTCCTCTATGGATATGAACAGCAGGTGAGGTTCAGGGTAGGGGTGGGGGAGAGAGTGTGTGTGCACGTGTGTGTAAAGAGAGAATGGGACAGGTTTTACCGTCACTGTATTCTGTCCCTGTCCTCATCTCTTTCCCTCATTGTTTCTTTTGCCCTTCGTCACTGTCCTAAGCCTCTCTTCTGGGCCTCCATGCTCATTGCTTCTCACTGACTGCTGAATATTTTTCCAGGCAACTTGTCGGAGGCTCCCAGGCCTTCTATCAGCGCACACCCTATCCTGGGTCCCTGCCTCTGCAGCAGCAGCAGCAGCAGCAGCAACAACTGTGGCAGCAGCAGCAGCAGGCAACAGCAGCAACCTCCATGCGACTTGCTATGTCTGCTCGATTTCCATCCACTCCTGCACCAGAACTTGGCCGCCAGGCACTAGGCTCCCCCTTGGCAGGGATCCCCACCCGCCTTCCAGGCCCTGCTGAGCCCGTGCCTGGTCCAGCTGGTCCTGCTCAGTTTATTGAGTTGCGGCACAATGTGCAGAAAGGACTTGGACCTGGGGGATCTCCGTTTCCTGGTCAGGGTCCCCCTCAGAGGCCCCGTGTTTATCCGCTTGGCGAGGAGCCCCACCGACTGGCTCCTGAAGGTCTCCGGGGCATGGCTGTTTCAGGCCTTCCCCCACAAAAACCCTCAGCTCCACCAGCTCCCGATTTGAACAACTGCCTCCAGCAGACCCCCCATACCAAGGGTCCTGCCCTACCAACTGGCTTGGAGCTGGTCAGCCGTCCACCATCAAGCACTGAACTTGGTCGCCCCCCTCTGGCCTTGGAAGCTGGGAAGTTGCCTTGTGAGGATCCTGAGCTAGATGATGACTTTGATGCCCACAAGGCCCTAGAGGATGATGAAGAGCTGGCTCACTTGGGTCTGGGTGTGGATGTGGCCAAGGGTGATGATGAACTGAGCACCCTGGAGAACCTGGAGACTAATGATCCCCACCTAGATGACCTCCTCAATGGAGATGAGTTTGACCTGCTAGCGTACACTGACCCAGAGCTGGACACCGGGGACAAGAAGGACATCTTCAATGAGCACCTAAGGCTGGTGGAGTCAGCAAATGAGAAGGCCGAGCGAGAAGCCCTGCTGCGGGGGGTGGAGCCAGGGTCTTTGGGCTCTGAGGACCGTCCTCACCCCTGCCACAGAGAACCCTGAGCCTCGCCTAACATCTGTGCTCCCTGAGGTGAAGCCCAAAGTGGAGGAAGGAGGACGTCATCCTTCTCCTTGCCAATTCACCATTAACACCCCCAAGGTGGAGCCAGCACCTTCGGCCGCTCCCCTCAGCCTGGGACTGAAGCCAGGTCAGACTGTGATGGGCAGCCGGGACACTCGAGTAGGTACAGGACCATTCCCCAGCAGTGGGCAGACCACAGGAGGAACACCAGCTCACTTGCTGAACCCCAGCTCACTGAGTGGCCCAGGTGGAGCCTCCCTTCTGGAAAAATTTGAGCTAGAGAGTGGGGCTCTAACCTTGCCCAGTGGACACACGGCACCTGGAGATGAGCTGGACAAGATGGAGAGCTCACTGGTAGCCAGCGAGTTGCCCCTGCTCATCGAGGACCTGTTAGAGCATGAGAAGAAGGAGCTGCAGAAGAAGCAGCAGCTGTCAGCACAGCTGCAGCCTGCCCAGCAGCAGCAGCAGCAGCAGCAGCAGCAGCAACAGCAGCATTCCCTCCTTCCCACGCCAGGCCCTGCACAGACCCTGCCTTTGCCACATGAGGCTGGGCCCCCACAGCAGCTTGCTCTGGGGCTTGGAAATACTCGACAGCCAGGTTTGGGCCAGTCACTGATGCCTACCCAGTCCCCAGCTCATGCCCTTCAGCAGCGCCTGGCCCCATCTGTGGCTATGGTGTCTAACCAAGGGCACATGCTGAGTGGGCAGCAAGCAGGGCAGACAGGCCTGGTGCCCCCACAGAGCTCCCATCCAGTGTTAGCACAGAAACCCATGAACGCCATGCCAGCTTCCATGTGCATGAAGCCCCAACAGCTGGCAATGCAGCAGCAACAGCTGGCTAACAGCTTCTTCCCTGACACAGGTAACTTCACATTGGCGTGGTTAAGTGTGATGCTGGTTATCATTGAGTGGGCACCGAGTGTAGTGCCCTCAGAGAAGCCATAGTTAAGGGAGACAGGACACCACAAAGTATTATAGGCAGAAGCAGTGGGACTTTGGAGAGGAAAGCTGGATTAATGGTTGAAGCCCGATGAGCAAAGGCTCTATGTCTGTGGTGAAGTGAGAGATTAAATGAAGCCATAGGGCAGGAAAATCTATGGAGAGCAATGAAAGATATGGCACAGAAGGGTGGGCACTGCTGTTAGACATGGCACAGGAGAGCGGGCACTGCTGTTAGACATGGCACAGGAGAGCGGGCACCGCTGTTAGACATGGCGCAGGAGGGCAGGCACCGCTGTTAGATATGGCGCAGGAGGGCGGGCACCGCTGTTAGATATGGCACAGGAGGGCGGGCACCGCTGTTATTTTGGAGAGGGAGGAAGGGGGCCAAATTGAGGAACACCTCACACTGCATTTATTGAATAGTCTTTATTGGACATTGGTTGTTTGATTTCATCATAACAGATTTGTTAAATGGCTACTGTAGTTGTCTTTGATTACCAAAGATTAAACAGGCATAAAAACTAAATAATGTGTCTAAGATTTTACAGGTAGCAGAGCCAGCTCTGAACTTAACAGCCTTAGAATTAGTCCTTTATAAAGTTGAGAGTCAACCGGGCGGTGGTGGCGCACGCCTTTAATCCCAGCACTCAGGAGGCAGAGCCAGGCGGATCTCTGTGAGTTTGAGGCCAGCCTGGGCTACAGAGTGAGTTCCAGGAAAAGGTGCAAAGCTACACAGAGAAACCCTGTCTCGAAAAACCAAAAAAAAAATAAAGTTGAGAGTCAGTTTTCTGAGCCCTAGTACTTGAGAGGCAGAGGCAGGAGGATCTCTGAGAGTTGAAGGCTAGCCTGCTCTACATAACTAAATTCCAGGATGGCCAGGGCTACTTAGGCTGTCTCTCAAATAAATAAACCAATTAATTAATTAATTAAAGCAAATAAATAAAAGCACCCCAAAACAAAATATAGGATTTTAGGAAGGTTTGAGTTTTTTTGTGGTTATTTCTTTATGGTTTATTTATTAAATTTTGAGTCAGAGGATAAAAGTAGAATGGGAAGTGAGTTAGGGTCTCATATATTCCAGGCTATCCTCAAATTTGCTATGTAACTGAGGATGAAGATGACATTAAATTTAGGATTCTCCTGTCTCCTTATCAAGTGCTGGAATTACAAGCATATGCCACCATACTTGGTTTATTCTGGTTTGTTTTGTTTTTTTGAGGCAGTGTCTCACTACATAGCACAGGTTGGCCTTAAATTCAAAAATCTTTGTGTCATAGCCTCTCCCAAGTGCTGGGTTTACGGTTGTATACCATTCATTGTGCCTAGTTATTTTTTGTTACTTGACTAGACTGGCAGGACAATGGGTTATTTATTTATTTTTTTGCCAGAGCTGAGGACCAAACCCAGGGTCTTGCACTTGCTAGGCAAGCGCTCTACCACTGAACTAAATCCCCAACTCCTGTTTTGTTTTTTGAGACAGGGTTTCTCGTGTAGTTTTGAAGCCTGTCCTGGATCTCACTCTGTAGACCAGGCTGGTCTTGAACTCACAGAGATCCACCCGGCTCTGGGATTAAAGGCATGAGCCACCACTGCCCGGTTTAGGTGATGTTTTTACATCACAAACAGTGCTATTGTCTAGGGCTTTGTCACAGAGCCTATGCCTTGGGTTCTTGAGCTGGCTTAGTTGCAGAGTACCTCTTTGAAGAGTACTATCTGCTCACAGCATGCCTTCATTCTTGTCACGTGATGATCTTTTAGAGTATCATGAAGTAGGCAGAGTAGCAACCATGGTTTCTCCTCAAATGAGGGAAACTGAGTCTTAAAAAGGTATAGTGGCACTAACTGACTTAGTCAATGTTTTGCTACTCCCTTAAACACACAAATGAAAGGACTGTGTGTTCTGTGAACATTAGTGCTATAGTGCCATGTTGCGTGGCTCCTGCTTAGCTGAGCGGACTTGCCACATTGCTCTACATGTAGAGGTCAGAGTGTTGGGTAAAAACAGCCATCTTGCCATAGAGCCTTGACCCCCAAACCCAGCTTATTAATCTCGTCCCTCTTCAGATCTGGACAAATTTGCTGCAGAGGACATCATTGATCCTATTGCAAAGGCCAAGATGGTAGCTTTGAAAGGCATCAAGAAAGTGATGGCTCAGGGCAGCATTGGGGTGGCACCTGGTATGAACAGGTGAGCGTCTGGCCGGGTGTGAGCTGACTGCCTATCACACCGCTCTCCTGGGTTTCCTCCCCACTTGTCTCATTGCTTTGTGTTTGAACTGTGCCCTCACTGACGCCATAATCCCCTATGCTTTATGGACTGTAGGCAGCAAGTCTCACTGCTGGCTCAGAGGCTCTCTGGGGGCTCTGGCACTGATCTGCAGAACCATGTGGCACCTGGGAGTGGCCAGGTAAGGAGGAAGTGGGAACTTGTGTACTATTTCACTGGACTGTCTTTCTTAGGGCCTGGCATGGAACAGTGACCTTCTCTCTTACCACAGGAGCGGAATGCTAGTGACCCTTCTCAGCCTCGTCCCAATCCACCCACTTTTGCCCAGGGAGTGATCAGTGAGTATGGGCAAAGAAATGGCTAAGACTCTGGAAGGGGGTCACCATTTTGCAGGTCCTAATGTACAAGTTCCGTCCCCAGATGAGGCTGACCAGCGACAGTATGAGGAGTGGCTGTTCCACACCCAGCAGCTCCTTCAGATGCAGCTGAAGGTCCTAGAGGAGCAGATTGGTGTGCACCGCAAGTCCCGGAAGGCTCTGTGTGCCAAGCAGCGTACTGCCAAAAAGGCCGGTCGTGAGTTCCCGGAAGCTGATGCTGAGAAGCTCAAGCTGGTTACGGAGCAGCAAAGCAAGATCCAGAAACAACTGGACCAGGTAGGAAAGCAAAGTGCGGCCAAGCGCCCAGAAACCAGGGTTAAGGCGCGGCAGGGCTAGGCAGCCTCCGTCTGACCTCTCCAACCCTCCAACGTTAGGTCCGGAAACAGCAGAAGGAGCACACGAATCTCATGGCAGAATATCGCAACAAGCAGCAGCAGCAGCAGCAGCAACAGCAGCAGCAGCAGCAGCAGCAGCAGCACTCAGCTGTACTGGCTCTCAGCCCTTCTCAGGGTTCTCGGGTACTCACCAAGCTCCCTGGCCAGCTGCTCCCTGGCCATGGATTACAGCCACCACAGCCACCTCCGGGTGGGCAAGCTGGAGGTCTTCGCCTGCCTCCGGGAGGTATGGTACTCCCTGGACAGCCTGGTGGTCCATTCCTCAATACTGCCTTGGCCCAGCAGCAGCAGCAGCAGCAGCAGCAGCAGCAGCCGCAGCAGCCGCAGCATCCTGGTGTGGCTGGATCCTTGACTGGTCCCTCAGGGAGCTTCTTCCCTGGTAATCTTGCTCTGCGAAGCCTTGGACCTGACTCAAGGCTTTTACAGGAACGGCAACTTCAGCTGCAGCAGCAGCGAATGCAGCTGGCCCAGAAATTGCAGCAGCAGCAGCAGCAGCACCTCTTAGGGCAGGTGGCAGTCCAACAGCAGCAGCAGGGTCCCCCTGGAGTACAGAACCAGACTCTGGGTCCCAAGCCTCAGGGCCTTCTGCCTCCCAGCAACCACCAGGGCCTCCTGGTGCAACAGTTGTCCCCCCCGCAGTCACAGGGCTCCCAGGGCGTGCTGGGTCCTGGCCAGGTTGCAGTGCTGCAGCAGCAGCACTCTGGAGCTTTGGGTCCTCAGGGCCCTCACAGACAGGTGCTTATGACTCAGTCCAGGGTGCTGAGTTCCCCTCAGCTCTCGCAGCAGGGTCACAGCCTTATGGGTCACCGACTGCTCACGGCCCAGCAGCACCAACAACAGGGCTCTATGACAGGCCTTTCCCATCTTCAGCAAGGAATGATGTCACATGCTGGACAGCCCAAAATGAGTGCTCCAACGTTGGGCTCCTTGCAGCAACAGCAGCAGCAGCAGCAGCTGCAGCAGCAACAGCTGCACCTTCAGCAGCTGCACCAGCAACAACAGCAACATCTTCAGCAGCAGCAACAGCTCCAGCAGCAGCAGCAGCAACAGCAGCAGCAGCAACAGCTCCAGCAGCAGCAGCAACAGCAGCAGCAACATCTTCAGCAGCAGCAACAGCTCCAGCAGCAGCAGCAACAGCCACATCTTCAGCAGCAGCAGCAGCAACAGCCACATCTTCAGCAGCAGCAGCAGCAGCAGCAACATCTTCAGCAGCAACAGCAGCAACAGCAGCAGCAACATCTTCAGCAGCAGCAGCAGATGGGCCTCTTGAGTCAAAATCGAACTTTGCTATCTCCTCAGCAGCAGCAGCAGCAGCAGCAGCAGCAGGTGACACTTGGCCCTGGCATGCCAGCCAAACCTCTTCAACACTTTTCTAGCTCTGGAGCCCTAGGCCCAACCCTCCTCCTGACAGGCAAGGAACAAAACATTGCAGAGACATCGCTTCCTTCAGAGGTCCCTGAGGGACCCTCAACACATCAAGGAGGGCCACTAGCAGTGGGGGCTACACCTGAGTCAATGTCTGTTGAACCAGGGGAGGTAAAGCCCTCCATTTCCGGAGACTCACAACTCCTACTTGTCCAATCCCAGGCCCAGTCTCAGCCCGCCTCAATGCAGCTGCAGCCACCACTGAGGCTCCCAGGACAACCCCAACAGCAAGTTAACTTGCTCCACACAGCGGGTGGAGGAAACCATGGGCAGCAGCTGGGGAGTGGATCCTCTTCCGAGGCCCCATCTGCACCCCACCTGCTGACCCAGCCCTCTGTTCCCTTAGGGGAGCAGCCTGGGCCTATGGCTCAGAACCTTCTGGGCTCCCAACAGCCCCTTGGGCTAGATCGGCCCATTCAGAACAATACGGGGCCACAGCCTCCCAAATCAGGCCCTGTCCCTCAGTCTGCGCAGGGTCTTCCTGGGGTTGGAGTCATGCCTACAGTGGGTCAACTTCGAGCACAGCTCCAAGGAGTCCTGGCCAAAAGTCCGCAGCTGCGGCACCTGAGCCCGCAGCAGCAGCAACAGCTACAGACGCTCCTCATGCAGCGGCAGCTGCAGCAGCAGAGTCAGGCAGTGCGCCAGACCCCGCCCATCCAGGAACCTGGGACCCAGCCCTCTCCTCTCCAGGGCCTCTTGGGCTGCCAACCTCAACCTGGGGGTTTTTCTGCATCTCAGACTGCACCCCTCCAGGAGCTAGGGGCAGGGCCTAGACCTCAGGGCCCACCCCGGCTCCCTGTCCCGCAAGGAGCCTTATCCACAGGACCAGTGCTTGGCCCTGTCCACCCCCCACCTCCACCATCCAGTCCCCAAGAGCCAAAGAGACCTTCACAATTACCTTCTCCCAGTACCCAGCTAACCCCTACCCATCCAGGGACTCCAAAGCCCCCGGGGCCAACCTTGGAGCTGCCTCCTGGGAGGGTCTCACCTGTGGCTGCCCAGCTTGCAGATACATTTTTTGGCAAGGGGCTGGGACCTTGGGACCCCTCAGACAACCTAACGGAAGCCCAGAAGCCAGAGCAGAGCAGCCTGGTATCTGGGCATCTGGAGCAGGTGAATGGACAGGTGGTACATGAGCCACCCCAACTCAGCATCAAGCAGGAGCCTCGGGAAGAGCCCTGTGCCCTGGGTGCACAGGCATTGAAAAGGGAGGCCAATGGGGAGCCAGTAGGCACACCAGGCACCAGCAACCACCTTCTGCTAGCAGGCTCCCGCTCAGAGGCTGGGCATCTGCTCTTGCAGAAGCTTCTACGGGCAAAGAATGTGCAACTTGGTACTGGGCGGGGGCCTGAGGGGCCTCGATCTGAGGTCAATGGACACATTGACAGCAAGCTGTCGGGGCTGGAGCAGAAACTACAGGGTCCTTCCAGCAGCAGAGAGGTGAGTGCTGTGGCTAGCGAGGTGTGACAGTGAAACCTATAATTATGGAGGTCAGATGGGCAGGGCTAGGTCAGACTAGGTAAGAGCAGCACCCATCACAGGGCTTCTCTGGTTTAGGATGCAGCCACAAGAAAGCCTTTGACAGTGAAGTCCAAGCGGGTACAGAAGACAAGCGACAGGTTGGTGAGCTCCCGAAAGAAGCTTCGGAAAGAAGATGGGGTCAGGGCCAACGAGGCCTTGCTGAAACAGCTCAAACAGGTGATCTCCGAGGAGCCAGTCCAGCGGTCCCCAGCACCCGCCCCCCGCCGGCGGGGGATGGGCAGCCTGCTGTCGGAGGGGAAAGCTATGACCGCTGCAGCTTCCCAGCTTTGTTATCTTGTCCCTCCTAGGAACTGTCCCAGCTGCCCCTGACGGAGCCTACCATCACCGCCAATTTTAGCCTCTTTGCTCCCTTTGGCAGCAGCTGCCTAGTCAGTGGGCAGAGCCAGCTCAGGGGGGCCTTTGGAAGTGGGGCTCTACACACCGGCCCTGACTACTATTCTCAGCTGCTCACCAAGGTCAGAAAAATGACAATGCTTTTGGGGAGTAATAAAATTCTTGGGGTTGGAGGTAGGGATGAAAGACTGGAGGAAAATGCTGATGTAGTGTGGGGCCAGGAGATTATACCAGTCTCCCTCTGCCATCTTGCACACAACACCCACCCCACCCCCCAGAATAACCTGAGTAACCCGCCGACACCACCCTCGTCGCTGCCCCCCACCCCACCCCCATCGGTGCAGCAGAAGATGGTGAATGGTGTTACTCCCTCTGACGAGCTGGGGGAGCACCCCAAGGATTCAGCCTCTGCCCAGGACACTGAAGGAACATTGAGGGGTAAGTGAGAAGCTGATTTCTCTTTCCCAGTGGGATTTGGTGGATGAGTGGCGGGCATGAGTGGTATCCTGGTAGCCACTCAGTATCAGAAATAAATGGGTGGCATCCTGCCTTGGGCGCTTACACAGTAGACATTTGGAGGGAAGGGCCCAGTGATGGGCTTCTAGAGTCTGTTGCAAAGGCAACAGGGGAGGTTGGTAGCAAGGTGAATCTGAGTGAAGTTCTGTGAGAGCAAACAGTCCAGCATTCGTGGATGTGAAGCCACAGTCTAACCCACATTTGAACTCCAGCACATGAGTGTACTTAGCTGTGTTACTTAGACCAAGTAGCTTGACTTGTGTGAACCTTGATTTCCCCTCTATAAACTGGATACTATAAAGTTCACCATAATAGTTATTAAAAAGACTTAAATAAAGTGTTATGATGACTTATGATCCCAGCCAAAACCGGAGAAGCACGGCAACAGGGCTTAAGAGTTTGAAGTCAGCTAGACTGTGCTACGTGAGTGAGACCCTGTCTTTAAGTCAGTATGGCACACAAGGAAGGCTCAATGCGTGTCTGCAGTGCTCCTGCCACAGACTGTTAGTTGAGTAGATAGTTGGTCACAGTAGCTAGCTGGACCTGGAATGCTGGGGACAGCATCACTGACTCTCCACTCACCTTGACCTCTACTCCCTCCGCCCCTCAGATGCTGCAGAGGTGAAGAGTTTAGACCTGCTGGCTGCTCTGCCCACACCCCCTCACAATCAGACTGAGGATGTCAGGTGGGGCATAGGGTGGCGGGCAGATGGGGCAGGTTTCAGTTCCGGCTACACCTCCTGATCTCTGCTGTTGAGAGGGAGAATCCCTGTGGCTGTACCAACGTCTGCTTGCATTTGGCCTTCAGGATGGAGAGTGATGAGGACAGTGACTCTCCTGACAGCATCGTGCCGGCGTCGTCCCCTGAGAGCATCCTTGGGGAAGAGGCCCCACGCTTTCCACAGCTGGGCTCTGGCCGGTGGGAGCGGGACAATCGGTCCCTCTCTCCTGTCATCCCTATCATCCCCCGCGCCAGCATCCCTGGTAAGCGCTGCTCATGGCCTGGGCAGGCCCAGTGTGGCTGGGTTGTCAGAAGTGAGGGGCTAGGGTTGTGGCGGAGAGTGACGTTCAGTTTCTCTCTCTCATCCAGTCTTCCCAGATACAAAACCTTATGGGGCCCTTGACCTGGAGGTCCCCGGAAAGCTGCCTGCTGCAGCTTGGGAAAAAGGCAAAGGAAGTGAGGTGTCAGTCATGCTGACAGTCTCTGCTGCCGCCGCCAAGGTATGTTCTAGGGGAACCTTGAGGCCAAGGAGAACTTGGGTGAGAGGGCATTCTTCAGAGCTTGTCTGGATTTAAGAAGAAAAAAAAATTTCAACTGTCCAAATACTTGTCCTGAGCACTTGCTTTGTTTGAAAGACTGGCCTGGGCACTGTGGGGCTGAGCAAGGAAAGCCGGTTCTCATAGGGCTCGTCATCCGTTGTTAAAGACAGTCAGCCCACACACTGACAAATGCTACCAGACCGCTCTCCTCCAGTTGCACTTGGGGGACCCTGCTGCAGGTTCTATGGTCAAAGAAAGTTGGAAAACGGTTCAGATGGCAAACATCTACAATGTCATTTCCTCTGTGGAGCTCCTGTGTCCCTGTCGTGGTCTGGGAACGGTGGTGTGAGGAGAGCGGGAGTGAATGGGGAGCAGTGGCCACCGCGTGCGGTAGGGCTCACTGAAGATGCTGCTGGTTTCTCCCATCCTTTCTTCCGCCCCAGCAGAATCTGAATGGTGTGATGGTAGCAGTAGCAGAGCTACTGAGCATGAAGATACCCAACTCCTACGAGGTGCTGTTCCCAGACAGCCCTGCCCGCGCTGGCCTGGAGCCTAAGAAGGTGGAAGCCGAGGGTCCTGGTGAGTAGAGCAGGAGACCACTTTCAGATCCGAGAAGAGTTCTGGTGGAAGGACTGACCCTTTCCTTTCTACAGGTGGGAAAGAAAAAGGTTTGAGTGGCAGGGGCCCAGACACTGGACCTGATTGGCTAAGGCAGTTTGATGCTGTGTTGCCTGGCTACACCCTCAAGAGCCAGTTAGACATCTTGAGCCTCCTGAAACAGGTGGGTCTGGGGGGAAGGGTAGAGGGGAGGGGTCAGTTTTAGGAAGAAGGTGCTCCCAGGGCAAAGAAGACTTTTGAGGGAGTGGAGTCTGGTCAGGAGGGAGGGAGGGGCTAGTGAGCTGAAGAACTAACACCAGGGTGCCCTCTCTTAGGAGAGTTCTGCCCCAGAGCCATCCACCCAGCACAGCTACACCTGCAATGTCTCCAACCTGGATGTGAGGCAGCTCTCCGCCCCACCTCCTGAGGAACCGTCCCCACCTCCGTCCCCTTTGGCACCTTCTCCCGCCAGCCCCCCCCGCCGAGCCCCTGGTTGAACTTCAGGCTGAGCCCTCTGCTGGGCCGCCGCCAATCCCTTCGCCTCCACCACTGGCTTCATCCCCTGAATCTGCCCGGCCCAAACCCCGAGCCCGGCCCCCGGAAGAGAGCGAAGACTCTCGTCCCCCACGCCTCAAAAGGTGGAAAGGGGTACGCTGGAAGAGGCTGCGACCTCTGCTTACCATCCAGAAGGGCAGCGGGCGGCAAGAGGACGAACGGGAAGTGGCAGAGTTCATGGAGCAGCTCGGGACAGCCTTGAGACCAAACAAGGTGCCTCGAGACATGCGCCGATGTTGCTTCTGTCATGAAGAGGGAGATGGCGCCACTGATGGGCCTGCCCGCCTCCTCAACCTTGACCTGGACCTCTGGGTACACCTCAACTGTGCCCTGTGGTCCACGGAGGTGTATGAAACCCAGGGTGGGGCGCTGATGAACGTGGAGGTGGCCCTGCACCGAGGACTGCTGACCAAGTGCTCCCTGTGCCAGCGAACTGGCGCCACCAGCAGCTGCAACCGCATGCGCTGCCCCAGTGTCTACCACTTTGCCTGTGCCATCCGTGCTAAGTGCATGTTCTTCAAGGACAAGACCATGCTGTGTCCGATGCACAAGATCAAGGGGCCTTGTGAGCAGGAACTGAGCTCCTTTGCTGTCTTCCGGAGGGTCTACATTGAACGGGACGAGGTGAAGCAGATCGCCAGCATCATCCAGCGGGGTGAGCGGCTGCACATGTTCCGAGTAGGCGGCCTTGTGTTCCATGCCATTGGACAGCTGCTCCCACACCAGATGGCTGACTTCCACAGTGCCACGGCCCTCTATCCTGTGGGCTACGAGGCCACTCGCATCTACTGGAGTCTTCGGACCAACAATCGCCGCTGCTGCTACCGCTGCTCCATCAGTGAGAATAATGGACGGCCGGAGTTTGTGATCAAAGTCATTGAGCAGGGTTTAGAAGACCTGGTCTTCACTGATGCCTCTCCCCAAGGTGAGCACTAGAATGGGATTGGGCAGGTGTTTCTCAGGAGTCAGTTTACAGCGTCAGAAAGCTGGACAGCTTTTATGTAGCCCCTACCTCAAGTGGCATGGTGTCTTGAAAACTCAAAAATACTGGGATTCTGCCTTACTCAGGCACTTTAAATACCTTGCAATTTAAAATATTTTCTTAGCCAAGCATGGTCCTCAACCCTGTAATACCAATACTTGGGAGATTAAGGCAGGAAGATCCTGAGTTCAAGGTCACATCCTTAGCTATATAGCAAACTGGAAGCCAGCCTGGGCTGCAGGAGACCTTTTCTCAAAAGAAAAAGTTTTGTGGTTAGCTTTTCCCCCTAACCTTGGTAGATTAAATGATGTAGTTTTTGTGTGTATGTTTTTTGTTTGTTTGTTTTTTGAGACTGTGTAACCCTGCCTGTCCTGAAACTTGCTCTGTAGACCAGGCTGGCCTCAAACTCAGAGGGCCGACTGTCTCTGCCTCCTAAGTGCTGGGATTAAAGGCGTGTGCCACCACCGCCCAGTTCAACAGTGATGTTTTGAGATGCTGTTGTCTGTTATACACAGTTCCAAATTCCCTCTTTTTTACCATATGTAAAATCCCTTTTAGAATTTTGTTTTTGTGGTACTGGGGATAAAACCCAGGACTCAGGATGTGCTAGGCAAACTTACACCATTGAGCTACAGCCCTACCCTACCCCCTAAAGGGTTTTTTTAAATTTTAAGTTTTGTGTGTATGAGTGTTTTGCCTGCATGTATGTCTGTGTATCTCATGCATTTAGTGCCCATGGAGGCCAAAAGAGAGTGTATTGGAGTTCCTGAGACTAGAGTTGAAAACAGTTGTGAGTAGGCTTATAGGTTGCTGGGAACTGAATGAACCTGGGTCCTTTGGAAGAGCAGCCATTGATCTTAATTGCTGAGGCCATTCCTTTGTATCTTTATTTCTATGTTGATGATAAATCAAGCAGCAGGAAGTATATTTTGTTGAGCATGTCCTATGAGTCACAGATCCGTTAGTAGGATGATCATTCAGGTGGTTTTGTCCACGCAGCCCTAGAAGGTGAACACTGTCATTATGCACCGTAGACGTACCGTGACCAAGTCTTGTGAGGAGACTTGGGTATTTGGCTTAAGTCCCATAGCCAGTGCTCAGACTTGAACATCATCTTCTCAACTCCAAAGCATGTGTATTTGTTCAGTAGGAACTGTGGCTCCTGCTGGGTCTCTGGGACCTGTGCTTGTCATTCCCCTCCAAAATTGAAGCTTCTGGGACTAGGAAACCGGGAGTGGGTCCTGAAGAGTCATGGGGAGGGGCAGTCAGATGGCGGAAAGCCGAGCTCAGGAATGGGGTTATGGGCTGGCGATCAGTAAGCAGTGTGGTCCTAGAGCGCGGTCTGTCTCATTCACCCCCAGCCGTATGGAACCGAATCATCGAACCTGTGGCGGCCATGAGGAAAGAAGCAGACATGCTGAGGCTCTTCCCCGAGTACCTGAAGGGCGAAGAGCTCTTCGGGCTGACTGTGCACGCCGTGCTCCGCATAGCTGAGTCGGTAAGCAGGAGCGCAGAGCTGCGGCGGCGAGGTGGGCACTGGGAGTCTTGGTCCTGCTTCAGAGGAGCTAAGGCAAGCTCCCTGTGCCCGCAGCTACCTGGGGTGGAGAGCTGTCAGAACTATTTATTCCGCTATGGGCGCCACCCCCTGATGGAACTACCACTCATGATCAACCCCACCGGCTGCGCTAGATCAGAACCTAAAATCCTCACACACTACAAACGGTGAGCTTGTGCGGCCAGGGCCAGGGGCTGTGGCTGTGGCTGTGGGTAGGACCGTCTGGCTACATTGTGGGGGTTTGAGGTGCAGATCAGAGTCTTTTCCAAGAACTGGGGGAGTCACCCTAGACCTGGTTAGAGGTACACAAACGTCACTGGTGTGCTGGGTTGACCAGGAATACAGGACAGAGCCCTCTTGGGTACCCTGGGAATGGCTGCTGGGAGGTTCTTGGTAGACAATGGAGATGTACGGGAGCTGGTCACTTCTTTCTTCTTTGGTCTTGCTTCCAGAGGGGCCGGTGATACTCCCAAACCTCAGACACCCCATGAATGCTAGGGTCACCATCCCTTTCCAAAGCTGAGTCGGTTTAGAAATAATTAGTATTATAGAAAAATAATACAATCTTACATTTGTATAGCACTTTATACTTTTTTTTTCAAAGCGTTTTCACATCCATTATCTCATTTGATCCTCACAACAACCTTATGAGGTAGGTAGGGCAGGTGGTATGACCCCATTTTATAGCTGAGAAAACTGAGGCCCAGAAAGACTGCGTGACTAGATAAAGGTCACACAGCTGGGACTAGACTCTCCTCTCATTGTGGGTTGCTGGTCTTTCGGTGTACCACAGGAGCCTAACCTTGGTCCTTGGGTAGAGGGAGGCAGAATCCATGGTAGCCGGGCTCTCCATGAAGAAGGCCTTTGGTGGCTCGAAGGCTGTCATCGAACACTGAACACTTTACCTTTAGTTAACCTAGTCCTTGACGCTCTACAACAGTGGTTTTCAAACTCAAAGTCCGTGTGTCCCCCGCGCCCCAGACCACCGAAGCCAGTGAGCAGACTTGCCCTGCTTTGTCTGACTTCACCTTCCTCAGACTGGATTTAGCCAGAGGAATTCCAATTTTACCTATGGATTGGAGTTGCAATCAACACTTTGCTGAAGAAAAGAAATTGTACTACATAAAATAGAAAAGCACCCCAGGCGTTTGAAAACCACTGCTCTGAGCGAGACTGGCTTGTGCCCCAGGGTGGTGAAGGCTGCCACACACAGGCAGCTGTCCTTCCCCTGCACTGGTGCCCCAGGGTGGTGAAGGCTGCCACACACAGGCAGCTGTCCTTCCCCTGCACTGGTGCCCCAGGGTGGTGAAGGCTGCCACACACAGGCAGCTGTCCGTCCCCTGCACTGGTGCCCCAGGGTGGTGAAGGCTGCCACACACAGGCAGCTGTCCGTCCCCTGCACTGGTGCCCCAGGGTGGTGGAGGCTGCCACCACACAGGCAGCTGTCCGTCCCCTGCACTGGTGCCCCAGGGTGGTGAAGGCTGCCACACACAGGCAGCTGTCCGTCCCCTGCACTGGTGCCCCAGGGTGGTGGAGGCTGCCACCACACAGGCAGCAGTCCTTCCCCTGCCCTGAGCCGTCGACACAGCCCAGTGCTGTGCCGCAGAGCAGGACGGTCTGAAGAAAGGCCAGGATACCATCAGGCTGAATTCACAGCCCCCTAAAACTCAGATCCAGCCCCTGTAGTACAGGTGGCCCCATTTTTCAGGGTCTATGGCATGTGCAGGACGTAGGACTCAGATGATGGAACAAGCCATCAGCTTAAATTCTAGGGAAGACCACCAAGATCTTGTGTGGCCTTGAGCATGGTTGCCAGGGGGTGGTAGCCAGTATGAGATGGGGCAGCAAGCTCAGTGTCGGGGAACTGGTACTTCTTCCCTCTCTCTACCTACTCCTTATCCTGGGTGGTCTCTGCTACCTAGGATGTCCAGAAGGGTCCCAGTGGCTGGTTACTTCCTCTTCTAAGCTAAGACCCAGGTGCTTGCACTGCATTCTCAAGGCAGCAAGCCCTTGCTTGTAGTACATGCCCCCTGGAGGAGGCAGGCGATGAAGGCTTGGCCTGTCTTGTCATGGACTCTATCACCTCCCAGGCCCCATACCTTGAACAGCACCAGCATGTCTAAGGCATATCAGAGCACCTTCACAGGCGAGACCAACACCCCCTACAGCAAGCAGTTCGTGCACTCCAAGTCATCCCAGTACCGGCGCCTGCGCACTGAGTGGAAGAACAATGTTTACCTGGCTCGCTCCCGTATCCAGGGCCTAGGGCTCTATGCAGCCAAGGACCTAGAAAAGCACACGATGGTCATCGAGTACATTGGCACCATCATCCGCAACGAGGTGGCCAATCGGCGGGAGAAAATCTACGAGGAGCAGGTACTTCAGGGTGGCTGGGGAGTGGTGTGGTCGAGTCCACCCTCCTCTGCCAAGGAGCACGGGGCAGGGTTGGGTCCAGGAGACAGTTGGAGGGAGGGAGAAGGCGGGAGGAATTTGATGGTGTCAGATAAGCCGATTTTTGTGCCTTCCCTGACTTCTGCCTGTCTAGAACCGAGGCATCTACATGTTCCGGATAAACAATGAACACGTGATTGACGCTACGTTGACTGGAGGCCCTGCCAGGTGAGCAAGGAAGGCCCGAGTGTCTCCAGTGGCCACTTCCTGGGTGCGGCCTGGCATCACTGACGTTGACTCTCCTGCCATCCAGGTACATTAACCACTCCTGTGCCCCTAACTGTGTAGCAGAGGTTGTAACATTTGACAAGGAGGACAAGATCATCATCATCTCCAGCCGGCGGATCCCCAAAGGAGAGGAGGTGAGAGGGCCTCCTGTACTGTCACAGAGCAGTCCTCCTCTCCTCCTCTGCCATTGCCTAGGAGTTGGATTCCAAGGCTCCTGCCCTCAGATGGCATCTTGCCCCCCCCCCCCTTCCTCACCTTGATCCTGTCCTCCTTTCTTTCCAGCTGACCTATGACTATCAGTTTGATTTCGAGGATGATCAGCACAAGATCCCCTGTCACTGTGGAGCCTGGAACTGTCGGAAATGGATGAACTAAGAAGCTTTGAGGCTACCAGGCAGGGGAACCCCCCACCCCCCACCTCTTCCCTGAAAGGGATGAGGGGGAAGAGCGGTAGCAGCCAGAGCTAGGACCCAGGGCTGGGGCTGCCAGCCGACCAGAGCCCCTGGAGCAGGAGGCTGGGGCAGAGGGCCCTAGGCCAAGCCCACCCTGGGCACCAGGGACAACCTTCTTCCCTGCCACCGGCCCTTAGGCTGGCATCTCTGCCCCCAGCTCCAGGAGGGGACAGACAGAAGCAGCCACTGGGCATCTCAGGTTTGAGGGGATATGGGCCGGGAACTACCCAGAAGTGTCTGGGAGGCAGCAGGGAGGGAGGAGGAGGATGTGTGGCCGGGCCTCACAGCCCTGCTGCCTCCACTGGCCTCTCTGGCCCAACTCAAGGCTGCAAAGAGACTTGACTAAAAGCTTGACAATCCCAAAGGCCGGGTCCCACCCCTGGCCCTGCCTGCCGGGTCCTGCCCCTGCCCTCGCCCCCGTCCCTTCCTCTCTTCTGTCTCTGTCTCCCTCTTTCCTCTGTGTCTCTGTCTCTCTGTGGGTTGTGTTTCCTTGTTTTCCACTCTGACAAATGCAACATGATGGGAAAGAGGCATCCAGATGCCCAGGAGGGCAAGCTGGGCAAGCCGGGCAAGGAGACCCCGCACCCACACCTACCTCATTTAAGTGTTGGATTTTTTGCTGTTTTGAAATGTGAGACCCTCTCCAAGCCCCCTACTGCCCCAACTCTGTCCCCCACCTCACTGCCCTCTTCTAGTGGGTGGAAAGGGGGGTAGGAGGAGGAAGCAACAACAATAACAACAACAAAAATCCATCTTTGTTTTTAATGATGGGCATGGGATGGTGGTTGAGGCAAATGGTGATGAAGATTGGGGATGACTGGTCCCTAGTTGCTCTAGAACTTCCTTCTCCATCTGGACATGGAGGCAGGAGGGGGTGTGCTAAACCTAGGACCAGGATCTCTCTCTCCTGTTTTCCCAGCCTCATCCTTAGCCCATTTGCCCTCCAGCCCCTGGATGGGGTTTGGGGGGTAGGGTGAGGGCTATCCCTGTGTGGCATGCCCATACCCAGTGAGGCAGGGTGTGGCCCAGAGCTCTCACTTTCCCTCAGTCACCAAACTGCTGCTGGTCTGGTGGGAATGGGTGGTGATGTGGGGGTGGGGAGCTTAGTGTCAGCGCGGGGAGGGTGGGGGGTATTTATCTATTTATACATGGGGTTGTACATAGTCTTGTGGGGCATGGGGGAGCCGGCTGGAGGTGAGAACCCTCCCCTCTCCCCCAACCCCCGGGGAGAGCAAATGTAAAACTACTAATTTTTGTGCTTTATATATTCTATATAAATATATCTATTTTCTTTTTACAAAACCAGTTTATAAATGGTAGGGGGGTGTGGGGCGGACACATGGAGCTCCCCTTGTGGGGGGGCCCCCTCCACTACCCAACCTACCGCCCTTTCCTCACCCCCCTTTCCCACCCCCTGGCTGTGACTGCTGTAAGGTGGGGGTATAGAGAGAAGCTGGGTGATCCTCACCCCGGTTGTATAGTTGGACTATGATATAACGCACAAAAGTAAGCTGGCCCCAGGGGGAGCCAGAGGGTGATGGGTCCCCGATCTTCCTTTTTCCTTCCTCTTTCTGCCCAAGCTTGTGCTGCAGTTAAACCTCTTCCTGGGGGTGGTGTAGGGTAAGGGTGTGTGAGGCCTCAGACTGCTCTCTGTAGGGAGCCATGGGGATGAAGATGAAGCTTATATGCAGTTCTCTCGTGGGGGCTGTGGGCAAAGGGCATTTTGTAATTAATATTTCCAAGAATCAGATATCTGGATTGTAGAGATGGGCTTGATGGTGGCAAATGAGCAGGCCTGCTGAGGGTAGCACGATTGCTGTTGTGATTTTAGGTTTTTGTTTTGTTTTAAATTTGGGGGATTGTGGATTGATGGGGGTAGGGAGGTTTTTTTTTTGTTTTTTGTTTTTTTCCTGGCTTTTTTTTTTTTTTTTTTTTTTTTTTTAAAGCTGCTTCCTCAACTGTTTCAAGCTGCAAATGTTTAAGAGAACGACAGCTCCCCCACACGCTCCCACAGAAACCATTGTAATTAGATCAGACAGTGGGAAGACTGGGCTGCTGTCCCCAAAGCCACAGAGCTGAAAGGTCTAGGCACTAGGTGGGGGAGATTTGTCTCCTGTGAGTCAGGCTCTGGTTGGGGCTTGGGCCCTAGAACTGGGAAAGGAGAAGGGGCAGACTTTGTAAGCATATGCTAGGTATCCGATAGTCCTGTAGAATTTAGTGAAGAAACCTTATACAGTTTTTAATTTTTATATAAACTATAACTCAGACCCACGCTACAAGGTTGGAATTTTGGTTGTTGGTTTTTGTTTGTTTGTTTTTTTTTAAAGTACCCCGCCTGTATAATTGCATCAAAATCCCACCCCCGTGTTTGTACTTTGGGTTGGTTTACACTTGCACATACTCAATTTCAGTTTTTCCCTTTTACCGTCTACCCTCACCTCCAGGACCCTCCCCCTTTTTAAAAAAATAAATCGCTGACAAGTGTGAATCCCGTGAAGAACTTTATTTTGTGTTGTGTGTATCCTGTACAGCAAGGTTGGTCCTTCGTAACAACGGATGAAATGGTTCCCTTTTTTAAAGCGCTCTCTCTTCCTCCACCCCCAGCGCCCCTGTCCTTGGCATGTTTTGTATCAGCGATCATTCTGAACTGTACATAATTTATGTTGCGAGAGGCAAAGGGCAAGTTTTGGATTTTGCTTCTTCAAAGTTTGTTTTTAAACGACAAATAAAAAAGGACATTTTAAATACAAGCGCCTCCGTCCTATGACCTCGCCGTCAGCCAGATATTAAGGTCCTAGAGGACCTAGCGGGAGGGAGGATATCCAAACCAGGCTCAGCCGCTGCCGGAAGGGTGGATTCCCCGCCTTCCGCCCTGGGGCTGAGATGGCCTGACGTAGACGGAAGTGACGTGAGGCGCCGGAAGTGGGCGGGGCTGCTGCAAGGGAGCTTTCTAAGCTCAGGAACTGGCGGGCGATTGCGATGGAGTCGGTGAGTGGCGCAGGAGGGCGGCGGGGGGGCGCTGTGGAGCCGGAGACCCCCGCTAGGAGCCGGGGAGGGCCGGGCTTGGTGATGGAGTCCCAGACTCCCTCCTCTGCTTCGGTGGGCACCTCGACTGGGCCACACCCGTTCCTGCCCGGGGTCCGCGGTTCTCTGGGAGACCGGGCTGTGAGTTTGGAGCCTACGAATGCCGCCGTAATCCTGGCCTCCTGGCCGGGAGTGCCTCAAGCCCTTTCAGAAGTTTGCATGAGGGCGGGGTTGTGAGCCCCGCTAGCGGGGAGCTCCGGGACCCCGTTTGTGCAACTGTTTACTGCAATTCTTGGCACGGACATCTGAAAGACTATACTGCATCCAGAGAGGCTACATTCCTTTAATAAGTTCTAGAATTGAGGTTTCCGAAAGGAAGGAATCCAAGAGGCCGCTGTGTCCCTTGAACAAGTTTAGGTCGTGTCCTGATCACAGTGACGCTATGCATGCGTGTTGACACAGCTCGTTCTTGGCGAGCAGCGTTGACCAATGCTGGCAGGTCCCTGTCACCTCTTACAGGTGCTGCAGGTTATCTGCTGCTTGCTTGACCTCCCTCCTCTGGAGCCTTTTTTTAGCACTTGGAAAGCCATCCCATCGACTTCCTGCTCCAGAGTTTTAGCTGTGTATCCCCTGCGGGCAGCTTGGGTTCTATCTCTCACTCACTTACTCACTCACTCACTCACTCACTCCCCTGAGGGCAGCTTGGGTTCTGTGTCTCTCTCTCTCTCTCACTCACTCCCCTGAGGGCAGCTTGAGTTCTATCTCTCACTCACTCTCTCTCACTCACTCACTCACTCACTCACTCACTCACACCTGATGTGTAGCCGAGTAACACCTGCAGGTTCGCTCTTCCTGTATTTTTTTCTCCTCTTCTTTGAGTCAGATCCTTGCCCAGTGTAATTTTTGCGCCACGCCTTTGCCTGCAGAGTAGTAATACCTTAACTTACAAAGAAGAAAACAGATACAACAGGAGAGTGGTATGCATTGGTCATACATGCAAGGATTCCGTTTTCTACAGACAGCACATTTTATGCAAAAGTAGTCTAATTACATTAAATTTAAAACAATGCTGTTATTTTTTACTTGTAAATGTATTATGCTGTAATGTCTTTAAACTATATATTATCATAGTTTTTAATGTGTATTTCCGAATTTAGCCCTTATGCTTTATATATACACTGGAGTGCAGAGAGAGTGAGACAGAGAGAGCTGTTACTTAAGGTAGACAGACTGTACTAAGTTCTATCATCAAGATACAAAGAGCTGCCATCGGTGGTGGCACACCTCTTTAATCCCAGCACTTGAGAGGCAGAGGCAGAGGCAGGTGGATCTCTGTGAGTTCAAGGCCAGCCTGGTCTACAGAGTTCCAGGAAAGGCTCCAAAGCTACACAGAGAAACCCTGTCTTGAAAGAAAAGTCAGCCAAGACCAAGTTGGATGTGTTGTATGTTGTGCTAAGTTACACACAATTTTTTTTTTTTGAGACAGGTTCTCAGTAGGTAGCTCAAATCTTCTGCTTCAGTGCAGGTATCATTTCCAGCTCTGACTTTTGAAATAAGAGGGCCCGAGGAAGATTTATAAGCAAGGCAGTGATTGTACTTTTGAGAATATTCTTAAAAGTTTTTAAATTTTGAATTGTATTTGTGTGTGTGTGTGTGTGTGTGTGTGTGTGTGTGTGTGTGTGTATGTAAGAGAAAAGAGAGATGGGGGAGTGCACAGGTGGCATGGAATAAATGTGGAGGCAGAGAACAGCTTTCTGCAGTTCGTTTTCTCCTTCTGCCGTGGTGGAGGGTCTGGGGACAAACTCAGGTCACCCGGCTTATTGCCCTCTTACTCTTTGGACCATCTCGCAAGCCTTGTATTTCTGTGGCTGAGGATGGAAAGAACTGTAGATGTTTAGACTGTATCTCTGGAGCTACTTTGGTTAGAGAACCTGGTGAAGGCACAAAAGATAAGTGAGGAGGCAGTAGATGTGGAGCAAGGAGACTAGAATGCTGTGCAGCTCGGGGTGGGGTTTAGTGCCTGCCCACACCTGTGGGTTCAGTGCGCCAGCACCGTCCAGTGAAGGTTTATGAAAGCTTGGAGGCAGTGCAGGAGCAAGAAGCAGAAGCCTCAGTGAGGGCTGTGAGAATGAACAGAGAGATCTGAGGCATTTCAACACGAGTTTGCCATCGAGAGCCCTTACATGCTAAGGAAGACAGAAGGACTAGAGTCCCAGACACTAGGAAGATGGCAGAATTGCACTAAAAAGAGAGAAATGTCACAGGCCAGGGACAGGAGTGAAGGACAGTATTCTGTACTAAAGTAAGTAGTGTGGATGGTCTCTGTACTGTGTGGTTGGCACACAATGGGAAACGTAGATGGGGAGTTTGGGAAGCAATTCTGTCTTAGCGTCAGACCTAGCCTCTGTAGTAATACGTTATACTTGTGTATAAATATAAGTGATATAGTCTTGTTTCCCTAAAACGTTTTGTTTGGGGTGTTTTGTTATTGTTTTGAGTTGGAGTCTAATGTAGCACAGGATAACCTTGAATTCACTCTGTAGCTGAGGCTGGTCATGAACTCCTAATCCTTCTAACTCGACCTCCCGAGCACTAGGAATACAGTTGTGCAACACTAAACGGGGCCCTTAGTATAAGGAGAGGAGAGTGGACATAATCTGCCCACTTGTGGAGAAACAGGATAAAAGCATGTTTAATCGTGTCTGTGACGGCTAGCTTTGTCAACTTGTTACAACCTAGAATTACCTGGGAAGAGAGTCTCCATGTTGCCTGTCACATTAGGTTGGCATGTGGGCATGTCTGTGGAGTATTGTCTCAGTTAATCAGTGTGGGAAGACCTAGCCCACCGTGGGTAGCACCATTCTCTAGATAGAAGGTCCTAAACCGTGTAAGAGTGGACAAATGAACAACACAGCAAGCGAAGGAGAGTGTATCCACTCCTTCCTCTCTGTCCTTGACTGGATATGATGCAGTCTGCTGTCTGAAGTTCCTGCTGCTGTGACCTCCCCACAAAGATGGGCTGTAGCCTGGAATTGTCAGCTAAAAATAAGCCCCTCCTCCCCTGAATTGCAAATTGTTATCAGGGTGTTTTACCACACAACAGAAAAGGAACTAGACCATCTCTGATTCTTTGGTTGATATCTGTATCTCTACCTGTGTATCTTGTTCATCTCTCAGTCTTAGGTTTACATCATTATTCTAGAATGTCTTTAAACTGTAAATTATGTACAGTGCCCCATGCTAGGGGAGCCAAATACAAGGTATAAGATAGTTGAAGGCTTCTGGGAATTTATAATCTGTTTCTGTAGATAATGCCCTAAATAACTGTAACACAGTGCGATGTGGGTTGAGAGACAGGTGCCACCACTTTCAAAAGTAGCTACTTCTGTCTGTGCCTTGTGTAGATCAGAGACTGATGCACGCATCTTTACTGTGGAAGAGCCCACTCCTGTTTTAAGCAATGAGGCTGTTACTTGGCAGTGAGTCTTGCCAGAAAAGCCAGACCAGGCTGCTGGTTTTATCGAGCCCAGAGAGAAGAAAGGAGGATTAGTGCTTACCTCAGTGTTCTTGCTTGTCTCAGTGTACCGGAGGGAGATTTGGGGTCATCCTGCCCACTTCACCCTGTTCGCCAGCCATCTCTTAGGTTCAACCCAAGGCCTTTTACTTCGTACCACTACATAAGCTATGAAAGTGAAATGATTCTGTGTGTAGATAAATGTTTTCATGATCCCTCCTGGGCTCCCAGATAGCAATACAATTTCCAAATGTTCTACTTGAGAGATCTCTGTGAATGCTCTTCTATGTGAGATATCTCTCTCTCTCTCTCTCTCTCTCTCTCTCTCTCTCTCTCTCTCTTTCTCCCTCGTGTTTTGAGACAGGGTTTCTCTGTGTAGCTCTGGTCATCCTGGAACTTGCTCTGTAGCCCAGGCTGGCCTTCAACTCAGAGATCCACCTGCCTCTGCCTCTGAGTGCTGGAATTAAAGGCGTGTGCCACCATGCCCAGTCCAGGATTTTTAGTGTTAACTCCTGTTTTGTTTTGGGATATGGGGGACAGATTCTTACTGTGTAGCCCTGGCTGGTCTGGAATTCACTATACAAACCAGGCTGGTCCCACACTTGCTATGATCCCCCTGTCTCTGCCTCCTAAGTGCTGATATTACAAACATGCTCTACCACAGCTGTTTTTAGACTTAATGGTTTGTTGGTTTTTCCTTTTTTTTTTTTTTTTTTTTTTGAGATTTATTTATTTATTATGAATACAGTGTTCTGTCTGCATGTGTGCCTGCAGGCCTGAAGAGGGCACCAGATCTCAGTACAGATGGTTGTGAGCCACCATGTGGTTGCTGGGAATTGAACTCAGGACCTCTGGAAGAGCAGTCAGTGCTCTTAACCTCTGAGCCACCTCTCCAGCTCCCAGTTTTTGTTTTGTTTTTTTTTTTTTTTTTTTTTTTTTTTGGGGTTGTTTTTTTTTTTTGAGGCAGGGTTTCTCTCTGTAGCTTTGGAGTCTGTCCTGGATCTCGCTCTGTAGACCAGGCTGGCCTTGAACTCACATGGCTCTGCCTCCCGGCTTAGACTTAATGTTTTGTTTTGCATTGTAATATATACTTGTAATCCTGGCACTAGGAAGGCTAAGGCAGGAAGATTTTAAGTTTAATTTCAGCCTAGTTAGTCTACATGTTGAAACATTACCTTAAATAACCAGCCAACCAACCAAGACCTAATACTTCGTTAGAAAGTGTGTTCTATAAGAATGTGAGCTTTGCCTGGCGGTGGTGGCGAATACCTTTAATCCCAGGAGGCAGAGGCAGGTGGATCTCTGTGAGTTCCAGGCCAGCCTGGGATACACAGAGAAAGTCTTGAAAAACCAAAGCCAAAGAAACAAAAGCCATGAGCTCTGGAGATCCCACCTGACCCTTTAGCGGCCCGTGAGCTTGGGCAGAAGGTTCTGTCCGTACGGACTCTTGACTCTCTCTTCTACTGTGAATAATTGTTTACCTCAGGTTGTTAGAAACATAGATGAGATAGTATTTCTGTCTTTGAGGGGATGTTGAGACAGAGTCTTGTGTAGCCCAGGCTAACCTCAAATCTGTTGTGTATCCAAGGCTCGTCTCAAGCTCCCGATTCTCCCTTCTTCACCCTCCCACGTTGTAGGCGCCACCACACTCCGCTGAAGGAATACTACTCGAAGAGCCTGGCCCTGCTGTGTTTTTTTTTTTTGTTTGTTTGTTTGTTTGTTTTTTAAAACAATGCTGGGAATTGAACTTGGGCCTCACACATGTTCTACCACTGGTCTATATCCGTAGCCATACCAGCTTTGTTTTTCTGTTTTTTTTTTTTTTTTTTTTTTGTTTTGTTTTGATGTCTTTTTGAGACAGAGTTTTGCTTATAGAGTAGCCCAGGCTGGCCTGGCTTCAAATTCATGATGCTATTCCCACATTAGCCTTCCGAGTAGCCTTTTTCTAATGTGAGGCCGAGAGAGGATGGAGTCTCAGCTAAGGTGACAGCGCTTTTCTTGTCTTCCAGGTCGCTTTAGAGAGCTCCCCAGCTCCGGAGAACGAGCCCTCTCAAGGTACATGTACCATGAAATCGGCTGAGGGAAGGGGTCCACATGTGAAAGAAAGCCGTAGCCTGACCCTGTCTTCAGCGATCCTTTTGAATCTCCTAGGGAAAGAGGCGGGATGTCTGGGGATGTGGCTCGGCGTCAGAGCACTTGCCTAGCATGTGTGCGGCCATAGGTTCAAGCCCCAGCAGCACAAATGAATGAAAGAATCAATTCGCCACTTCTCTGGGAAAGGATTTTGCCTGGGAGCACTCTTATTTTTCCTAAGGATTTTACCTTCATTGTGTTAGACACACCTTTTCCCAAAAGATTAAAATACAGACTGAGTGTAAACGTCAAGAGATTATGTAGTGGGGCTGGAGAGATGACGGTTCCTTGTTTTAAGAGCACGTCCTGTGCAATCCTGAGGACTGGAGTTCAGATCCCATAGATTCACGTGTTCCACATGTCCTGTAGCCCAAACTCCAAGGGAGTTTGAGACAGAAAGATCACTGGGGCTTGCTGGCTGTACCTTGACACAGAAAACGAGCTCCAGCTTCAGGGAGAAACCCTGTCTCCAAGGAATAGGTGGAGGGTGGTAGAGAATGATACTCGATACTCTCTTCTAGACTCCACACATGAACAGCACTTGATTATATCTGTATCAACAGTTTTTGGTTTCTGTGAGTCTTACATATATATATTTTTTTTTTTTTTAATTTTTGTTTATTTATTTATTTTAGAGGACAGGGTCTTGTAGCCCAGGCTGAACTTAAATGTGATTTGTAGCTGCGCTGTCTAGTTTGACGTCAACCTAACACAAGCTGGTGTCATCTCGGAGGAGGGCTGTAGGAGCTGGGCGGTGGTGGCGCACGCCTTTAATCCCAGCATTGGGGAGGCAGAGACAGGCGGATCTCTATGAGTTCGAGGCCAGCCTGGTCGACAGAGTGAGATCCAGGACAGGCTCCAAAGCTACAGAGAGAAACCCTGTCTCGAAAAACCAAAAAACAAACAAACAAAAAAATCAGGCTGTAGGCAAGCCTGTAGGGCATTTAATTAGTGACTCATGGGGGAGGGCCCAGCTTATTGTGGGTGGTGCCACCCCTGGGGTTCTGAGCTGATATAAGAAAGCCATGTTGAGCAGGCCAGTAAGCAGCTCCCCTCCATGGCCTCTGCATCAGCTCTTGGCTCTAAATTCCCTCCTGGTTTGAGTTCCTGCCTCGGTTTCTATCAGTGGAGTGTGATTCAGGATACATAAGGCAAATAAACCCATTCCTACTTAAGCTGCTTTTGGTCACGGTGTTCATCATAGTGACAGTAGCCCCAAGACTGCAGCTGAAGATGACTTTGAACCTCTGATTATCTTGTCTTCCACCCCTAAGCACAACTATGCCGATTATTTGCAGGGCTGGGATTGAACCCAGGGCTTTGTGCATCCTAGGCAAGTATTCTAACAACTGAGGTACACCCCAGCCTGGAAATCCCCTTTATACATTTTAAGAGACATGTTGTTTATTTATGTCTATGAGTTTTTTTGTCTGCATGTATGTCTGTGTACCACATGTGTGCCTAGTCCCTGTAGCGGCCAGAAGAGGGTGTTGGATCCTGAGACTAGAGTTACAGGCAGTTGTGAGCCATGTAGGTGCTGAGAAATGACCCTGGGTCCTCTGGAAGAGCAGCCAGTGTCTTCTGAGTCATCTCTGCAGCCCCCAAGCCCCCTCCCCTTTTTAAATGTCCTTTCCCTGTTTCCTGATGAGGTGTTCTTTACCTGAGTATATTATATTGTTATCGAGGTTTTGTTCTGTGTGCAGGTTCCCTGTACTTCCCCTCCAGTCACCCATGTGTTTCCTTGTACTGTATTTAGTATGGGGGACAATGTGGGTCACTATTTTATACTAAAAAATTATTTATGTGTATGAGTGTTTTTTGCCTGCATGTATGTCTGTGTATCATGTATGTGCTGGTGCCTGTGGTGGTCAGGAGAGGATGTTAAGATTCTCTAGAACTGGAATTACAGATGCTTATGAGCCACTATGTGGGTGCTGAAACTAAACTCGGGTCCTCTATAAGAACAAGTTCTCTTAACCACTGAGCCATCTCTCCACCCCTACACCTTTTTTAGATGTTTGTGAATCCTTGGTTTAAACAAAATTCAATGGGTAAGCTCTTGCTTTGGAAGTGTGAGGACTGGAGTTTGGATTTCCAGAACTCAGGTAAACACTGAGCAGGCATGGCCTGTAATCCCAGCACTCAGGAGTCAAAGATGGATCCCCAAAGCAAACTGTTTGTTCAGACTAGTAAAGACTACTGAGGCTCTGCTCAGTAAATTAAGTGGAAGGAGAGTGATTGATCAAGGAATACACTCAACATCAAGCTTGAATTTCCACATACTCATGCATGTATATAGACATTCACATACATACATGGGAAAAACAGGATTCTAATAATACACTCAGATGTACAAAAACACAAAATTTTTAAAAAGAGGTAGTCAGCTGGATGGTAGTGGTGCATGCCTTGAAGGGAGGTAGAGGCAGGCAGGTCTCTGTGAGTTGGAGCCTGGTCTACAGAACAAGTTCCAGGACAAACAGGGCTACACAGAGAAACCCTGTCTCAAAAAGAAAAAAAAAAAAAGCCTAGTATCTAAGAAAATCCAAGGACATATTAAGACTTCTGTGAGTTCTTGACAAGAATTTAAATTGTTCTGTTTTATTGGCTTAAAAAATCAGCTGGGTGGTGGTCTTGCACACCTTTAATCTTAGCACTCAGGAGGCAGAGGCAGGTGGAGCTCTGAGTTTGAGACCAGTCTGGTCTACAGAGTGAGTTCTAGGACAGCCAGGGCAACACAGAGAGACCCTATGTCTTAGTGAGAGTTTCTGTTGCTGTGAAAAGACACCATGACCACAGCAACTCGTTTAATTAGGGCTGGCTTACAGTTTAGAAGTTTAGTCCATTGTCATCATGGCAGGAAGCATGGCTGCAGGCAGATATGGTGCTAGAGAAGAAGCTCAGAGTTCTACATCCTGATCCAAAGGCAGCAGAAAGAGAGAGGGCCACTGTGCCTGGCCTGGAGTTTTGAAACCCCAGAGCCTACCCCCAGAGAGACACCTCCTCCAACAAGGCCACATCTCCAAATGCCACTCTCTAAGCATTCAACTTGATTCTGTGGGGGCCATTCTTATTCAGACCACCACACCCCATCTTGAAAAATAAAAAACAAATTAGTGTTATGGTATGTTACATCATCTCGATGACTTTTCATCATTGAATGCTGCACACGATATCAATGCCTGTTGTGTGTTTCTGAGTACATCTCTGGCAGCTGCAAGGCAGGCAGCAGAGACTCGGTTTATGTGGATGAAGCAGATGAGGTGGACTAAATATGACAAGCAACAGCTCATAACTCTTGTGTCCCACTTCAAAGGAGATAGCAACTATCTATATCTGCTCAATTAAGGCCTATTTTTGCCAGATCTCATTTTTGTAAAGAAACTGAGAATTTGGATTTTTATGTAAATTTGTAGAGTTTTTAAATTTGGAAAGTGATTTAAATTATTTTTAAAACTGGGAAATCCAAATTCAATACGTGTGTGGGCTTCTGACTTATAATGATAGTGTCTAACTCGGTGTAGTATATCTATGTCTTGGTATCTGTAAGTTGGGTTTTCATGTTTGAGAAACAATGGAAGTCATCCAGTTACTGTGGTAGATTGAGTGCCTACACCCACCTTCAGTCCTTCTTTGAGAACAAAGGGCTCAGAGATAGCTCAGCCATTAAGAGTGCACTCTTCTAAAGAACCTGGTTCCTTTCCTCCCTCTAATGGCAGCTCACACAGTCTTGTCTGTAATTCCGGTTCCCAGGGAACTGATGCCCTCTTCTGGCCACCACAGGGACTGCATGAACATAAAATCAAAATCAAAATCAGATAAAGCTGCTTGCCGTTCTGGGCCTGGCAACCTGAGTTTGATACCCAAAACCTACAAAAAGGAGGGAGGAGAGAACCAGCTGCACAAGGGGGTCCTCACATGCCTCGACATGTGCACATGTATGCATGCACACACAACACCCTAGAGGACTTTTTTTCTTTTTTAGTACAAACCTACAAAAATAAGAACAGGAGAGGGAACTGTAGAAATGGGTTGTGGAAGCTGGAAAGTGTGTGGGAGATAATTAAATGAGTTAGCTGATCTGCGAATGGTTCATTGTAGTTAACAGTAAAGAAAGTTTGAAAGTATAAAGAACAGACACCCCAAGACAGACTGTCTCATTGCATACTGCTGAGCTACGGTTCCTCCCCACCCAGGCCCACCCAGTGTGGAGAGCAGCTCACACACTGTACTGAAAAGCAGAACCTGAAGTGAACTATGCTGGATGCTGAGCCTCCCCCATTCAGCTTCCAGAATACTAACCAGAAAAGACTTCAGTCTTCCAGGCTCAGGGTTAAAGGATCATCTGTAGACTCCCCTTGACAGGAAAACCTACAAACACAAGAACTGGATGTTCTCTAAATGGCTCACAATCAACAACCTCGTTTATACATTTAGAGGCTCCAGTTGGCATTCAAGTGTTCCCACTTAAGATAGGATTTAGATAAAATGTGCAGAAATCGAATTTGAAGCCTGTTTCTGTGTGTGCCGCGGGCGGGAGGGGGTCTACGTTACTCACTCTTCCCCATTTCATTTACTGAGGCGGGGTCTCCCTAAACCACACCTCGACAGTTGTGACTGTCTGCCATCAGCTTACCCGGGTTCCTCTGTCTGTTCGAAGGCTTCCCAGGCTTTCACACAGGTTCTGACACTTGGGGTAAGCCCCTTTTCACTGAACCATGGCCCAGCTCCTAAATCCCATTTTAAACCAAGATTAGCAGACATCTAAAGAGAGTATTTAAAAGATGGTCCAACTGTTTCCTGTCCCACAAGGAAACGGACAGAAAAGGTCAACTGGAGGGAAAGCCAATGTGCAGGGAGCAGAACTTTGATAATAATGTAATATGTTCAAGTAAAAAAACCTATTTGCCCAGTGTGGTGGTGGCACTTTAATCCCGGCACTTGAGAAGCAGAGGCGGGTGACTCTGCGATTGAGGTCAGTCTGGTCTTTCTTTATAGCAAGTTTCAGGACAGCCAGGGAGAGACCTTGTCTCAGAAAGAAAAAAAGAATTACACAGACTTGAAAGGATCAGTGTAGAAAGTCTAGTGTCTGAGTCATAAGAGCCACAGAAAGAGATAAGGCACAGTCAAGATAAACACTTAGCCGGGCGGTGGTGGCGCACGCCTGTAATCCCAGCACTCGGGAGGCAGAGCCAGGAGGATCTCTGTGAGTTCGAGGCCAGCACAGTCCAGAACTGAAAAACATTACCACTCCCACTGAAAGAAAACCCACTGGATACTCAGTTCAAAGATGAACCCGATCCACCCAAAGAGAAGCAGGAGATTTCAAAGAGAAGAGCCCATGAGTTTGCAAAGAGGCCAAAATGACGCATGGAACAATCAGAAACGACTAGGAAAGCAGTGTTAGTGATGATAGGCGATGGTGCAGTGCCTTCAACATGCTGTGGGAAATCAATTCTAACCTAGTACTCAAGCCAACCACGTTATAATCAAAGAAGGATTAGGGTAGAATAGCGATATCCACAGGCTACTAGGACTCAGAGGTCCTTCCATGCATGTACCTTTCTCAGAAAGCTGCTGGAAGATATGCTCTGTGAAAACAAGGGGGCAATAATAAAGTGTATAAACAGGGGATACAAGAAACAAGAGTCCCAAACAGAGGAAGGTATGAAAGGGGCCTCCTGGACATTGGGAAGGAAAGACCAAGGTGGCGGGGCAGAAGACTTCAAGGAGACATCTTTTGATATTCCAAATTGATAGAATAATGCTTCTGAATTTCCTGAGATTCGAGTAATTGGTAGACTTGGGGATTGAATCAGTTGTGAGTACTGCATATGTAGAAAATTTGAACAAAAGAATAAGGCCATTGTTAACTCTAGGGATGATAGAAAGTGCCAAAGAAAGAAAATGTTTTTTATTTACTTATTCTTGTTGTTTTCAATTATATGTACTTGTGTCTGTGCACATCTGAGTGCAGGTGACCACACAGAGGCCACAGGTGTCTGATGTCCCTGGAGCTGGAGTTACAGGTGCTTGTGAGCCATCTGATGTGGGCACTGGGAAGAACAGAAATATGTCACCTTAACCACTGAGCCATCTCTCTAGCTCCAAGAATAGGTTCTTTTAACTTAGCTCTGACAATGACTATCTGGTCAAAATGGTTTAAATACTGATATAACCAGCATTAGGATTTAACTCTAGGAAGGAAGGGGGCTGCAACATGAAGTCCTTGATGTTGATTTGGAAAGAGAACTCACAGTTCTTGTCTTTTTAGGAAGATAATGATTGAATGTGAAATGAAGTCAGACAGCAGCAGTGTGAGCGTGCCACAGGAACAGTCTGGGTGTGAGTGTGCACACTTGGGATCCCAGTACTCAGGCTGAGGCAAGGTGTGAGACTAGCTTTGTAGTGGTATTTGCTCAGCCCATGGCCTTGGGCTGTACTGTGGGAAGGAAGGAGGTGCTTCTTGCCTTCCTAGTGACCTGTCAAAAGAGAGGCGGCCTGGCTCAGCTGTTAAGAGCACTGACCTCCGTTCCAAAGGGCCCAGGTTTAATTCTCAGCACCCACATGAATGCACCTAGCCTCGGTGTGCTATCACGCCCAGGAGCCACATGAACCCTCTCTCCTCTCCTTTTAAGAGGTCATACCCAAGGTCATGGGTGGAGCAAATGCCACTACATAGCTTGAGCTATATAGTGAGACCCTGGCTTTTTTAAAAAAAAAAAAAAAAAAAAAAAAAAAGCACTGGCTGGAGAGATTGTTCAGTGGCAAAGAGCACTGGCTGCTCTTTCAGAGGACCTGGGTTTAATTCCCAGCACCCTTGTGGTAGTTCACAACCATCTGTTGGCCTCCAAGGCCACTAGGCATGCAGACAAAACACCCATACACATAAATAAAAATGAAAAGTTTAAAAAAAAAAAAGCACTGTCAAGGCCCCTCAAGAGATATTCCCTCAGTTGGGTAGGTGTATTATTTCATACCTGTAGGGGCTAGAGGCAGGAAGATCAGCTAAAGGTCATTCTTGGCTACATAGGGAGTTTGAGTCTTTTTGTGTTAAAATAAAAATGAAGCCCACAGGATCCAGGTGTGGTAGTGTTTGTCTATGATCCCATCACTAGAGAGACACACAGTGACCTGGCTTCACACTGCTTTCAGAACTAGCCCAGTCAAAAGCCTATCTCCAGATGCTGAGGGCTGGGAATGTAGTTAGTGGTGCGGTGCTTGCCTGGCGTTACCTAGGAGAAAAAAAATTATGAGTTGGTTTTTTTTTTTTGTTTTTTGTTTTTTTTTTGAGGCAGCATTGCTATAGCACTGGCTGGTCTCCAACTCAGACATCCCTCCTCTGCCTCCCAGGTGCTGGGATTAAAGGCATTCAAGACTGCCACCACCTGGTTAGAATTTTTGTTTGTTTGTTTGTTTTTCGATACAAGGTTTCTCTGTATAGTTTTGGTTTCTGTCCTGGAACTCTTTGTAGACCAGGCTGGCCTTGAACTCACAGAGATCCACCTGCCTCTGCCTCTTGAGTGCTGGGATTAAAGGCATGTGCCACCACTGCCTTGCTTAGAAATAATTTTTTAAAAACCAGCTAGGGTGCTGGGAGTCTAGTACAGAATTAGTCAGGGCTCAGAGTATTTCTTGCCATTCACTCAATGATATGACCTTGAACAGTTCATTTAACTGGTTTGCATGTGTTTTCTCACCTAAAACACAAGGATAATACTTAATAGAACAGTAAGCATTCGGAGATGCAGGGTGGTGGTGGTACACAACTTTAATCCCAGCACTCAGGAGGCAGAGGCAGGTGGATTTCTGAGTTCAAGGTCAGCCTGGGCTACAGAGTGAATTCCAGGACAGCCTGGGCTACACAGAGAAACTCTGTCTTGGAAAAAGTGGGGAAAGGGATGGGATGTTAAGTGATGCAGTATTTTAAGTATATATTATAGTACACAGAACATCCAGAGTATTATTTTACAGGGTTGCCTTTCCAGTTTAGAGCAAGCAGTTAAAAAACACAGGCTGCCAGGCGTGGTGTTGCATGCCTGAGATCCCAGCACTTGAGAACTAAGGCAATAAGATTACTACAAGCTTGAGGCGAGCCTGGGCTACATAGCAAGACTCTGTCTCAAGAAAATGAGGGGCCGCAGAGTTGGGTCAGTGGAAAAACACTGGCTGCTCTCCAGAGGACTCCAGTTCAGTCCCCAGCACCCACATGACAGCTCACAGCTGCCAGTAACTCTCAGGGGCTCCAACTCCCTCTTGGCCTCATCAGGCACCAGGCACACATATGGTGCACAGATATACAAGTAAAACACCCATACACACAAGAAGAAATTATTTAAAAAGCCAAACTAAAAACCTTACAGTTATTTAAAAAGCAAACAGGGGAATGTATAAATCAGAAGAATGGAGGTAGTGTAGCCAGGCTCTCCCTTTGGGATTTGTGACTCACATTGTGATTCTGAGTGTTCTGACCAAGTTGATTGAGCACTTGGTGTTGTTAGAGATGTCCTTGCCTGAACCATGAGTGTCCCACCTGCAGGTCATCAACACGCATGAAGAAGTTTGCTTGCTCTCTCGTCCTCATTTAGAAAAGAGAAACTGATGGGAAGATGAGACACAGTGCGGAACAACTCCCTTCGGAGTTGATTTACTAGAATTCTTTTTTTTGGGGGGGGTTCCATCTCTTCTGATTGTGAGTTCTTGCATAAAAGAAAGACACCAACTTTCCAACTTCCCCTGTGCAGAGACCCCGGAATCGAACAATGGTGTGTATACTTCCTTCATGAAATCTCATCGCTGCTACGACCTGATTCCCACAAGTTCCAAGTTGGTTGTGTTTGATACTTCCCTGCAGGTAGGTCGGATCCCTTTCTCCTCCGCAGTCCCCAGAGCCGCTGGTTCAATGCCCGTCATCACACTTGATACCCCGTCTGTCTTACCGCCTTAGGCTCTTCCTCTTTTGGCTTTAGGTAAAGAAAGCCTTCTTTGCCCTGGTGACTAACGGTGTTCGAGCTGCCCCTCTGTGGGATAGTAAGAAGCAGAGTTTTGTGGGTAAGCAGAAGTTTCTGGAACACGCCCATTGGCATCTTTTGCCAGTTGGGAAGATGCCTTGAACTGTGCTGAGGGCTCTTGTCTTGGCTTCTAGGAATGCTGACCATCACTGACTTCATCAATATCCTGCACCGATACTATAAGTCAGCCTTGGTAAGGCAGTGAGCCTCCAGAGCAAACCACACCCTACCTCTGGTCCTCACCTGTGGGCCCATCATGCCTGGGTTTTCCCTCCAAGCAAAGCCCCATGGGTTAGTGAAAAGGGGAGAGCAAGTCTCAGATCTGCTGCTTCTGCTTCTAGGTACAGATCTATGAGCTGGAAGAACACAAGATAGAAACTTGGAGAGGTACATAAGGAGTTGGAGGTGGTGAGAGATGAAGGGATGGAGGGTTCCCTGGGACCCGCTTCTCCGTGGCAGTGTCTTATGAACCACCCCTTTCCCTCCAGAGGTGTACCTACAGGACTCCTTTAAGCCGCTTGTCTGCATCTCTCCAAATGCCAGGTCAGTTCCGGCTGGGTGTCCATCCCTCAACACCTGGAGCCAGGGCTCATCTCCCCATAGCCAGGACTGGCCTGATCTCAGTCTTACTGCAGAGCTCAGGCTGGCCTGAGTTATGATTCTTCCGCTTGTCCTCACCTGGCACGACACATGTCACACACCCAGCCACATCACTCCACTTTAAGTCTGGTTTAGCACTGCCCTTCCCTCTGACCACGAGTTTTCCCTGTCTGTAAACACACTGTAAGGAGCAGTACAGTTTAACACTGTGGAACCTAACCTTGACCTTCTACCTTTTCACAGCTTGTTTGATGCTGTGTCTTCATTAATTCGAAATAAGATCCACAGACTTCCAGTTATCGACCCAGAGTCAGGCAACACCCTGTACATCCTTACTCACAAGCGCATCCTCAAGTTCCTCAAGTTGTTTGTAAGTGCACTTGAACGCAGCTCTTATGTCTTATATGCTGGGGTGGGACCTTAAAAGTCAAGCCCAGTCGGTGTTTTGGGTCCTGAGGATTGAACCCAGCACTTCATGATCTACCACAGAACCCCTGAAAGCCGATGATTCTTCCCTCAGATCACTGAGTTCCCCAAGCCAGAGTTCATGTCTAAGTCTCTGGAAGAGCTACAGATTGGCACCTATGCCAACATTGCTATGGTGCGCACTACCACGCCTGTCTATGTGGCGCTAGGCATCTTTGTTCAACACCGAGTCTCCGCCTTGCCTGTGGTGGATGAGAAAGGTAAGACTGGGAAAGAAGGGCGGAGGTTCCGGGCTCTGGGAATACCTGCTTTCCCTCAGCTTGACTTGGGTAGTAAGAGCTGTGGCTACCAGATATTTTTCTTTTTTTCTGAGCTGCCTCTGTTTCCCTAGGGCGTGTTGTGGACATCTACTCCAAGTTTGATGTGATTGTGAGTGGCAGTGGAGGGCACAGAGGGAGGGCGGGGAGCAGCAGGGGGGCTTCTTCTATGTCAGCCGCTTCTGTGCTTTGAATCCTGTCTGGACAGTAGCTGAACAGACTGGTTATGGCTGTGGGCAGAGCTAAGGAGTGCCCCCAGTCTCTAGTGAGGTTGGGTTGGTCCAGGGTTTGGGAACTGGCACCCTTTCAAGTGCACCCCCACCTCCAGAATTTGGCAGCAGAAAAGACCTACAACAACCTAGACGTGTCTGTGACGAAAGCCCTACAACATCGGTCCCACTACTTTGAGGGTGTTCTCAAGTGCTACCTACACGAGACTCTGGAAACCATCATTAATAGGCTGGTGGAAGCGGAGGTAGGAAGCCAGCCCCCCTCAAGCAGCTAGGGAGCGTGGCCTTGAGAATGGTGTTTTCAAAGAGGGCAGGGACTGAGGCGCTCGCCCTGAAGTTGGTACTAACACTACTTCTCCTTGCTCTGCGCCAGGTTCACCGTCTGGTGGTGGTGGATGAGAATGATGTGGTCAAGGGCATTGTATCGCTGTCTGACATCCTGCAGGCTCTGGTGCTCACAGGTGGAGAGAAGAAGCCCTGAGCATGGCCCCTTGATGCCTCCCAGAAGCTCTGGGAGTCAGATGAAATCCTGGGAGATCAGTCTGTTCCCTTGGGAGCTCCATACCCACTGTCTGGAACTAGAGGAGACGGGAATGAGGAGAAAGGACTTTTAGCTTCCCTTACCATCATGTGTACATTTGAGAAAACCTTGAGCCTAGCCAACCCTAGTACCTGTGCCCTTAGTCATAGCGCCCTTCTGGGTGAACCATGAGCTTTGTGCTCCTTAGGCAGATTCTGATCTCTAAGAGATCCCTACACCTCACAGTGCCCCAGCTCTGTCTCTGCCCTTACTCCACCAAAGATAATAGCTCCACAAAAGTCTTCTTAAAAATATTTTTATTCATCCTGCTTCGTTTGTGTGGAGGAGGCTGAGTCCATTTAATGTCATTCCTTCCCATGAATCTTGGGAGGTGCATGTCTGGGTTCCTGTGCTCTGCGCATATGAAGGCAGATGGCTGTGTGGAGGAGGGCAATGGGTAGGTAGCCAAGATTAATGCTTTTTGTAGCAAACCTAATTAAATGACAAGGTTTTCATCATGGTATTGCAGTGTTTGATTTCCGCATTTGATCGACACTGTTTCGACAACCTTCCTACCTTATAAAGCTGCTTCAACTCACTGATAACAGTAATGATACTACACACAAAAACACATGTTCTCAATGGTTTAACTACACGGGTTGTATGAGACTCTGCGTGTTTTGGTTTGGGGAGAATTTATTTTTATTTCTCTATCATCCATCTATCTGTCTGTCTATCTATTTATTTATTTTTTGGTTTTACGAGACAGGGTTTCTCTCTGTAGTTTTGGTGCCTGTCCTGGATCTCACTCTGTAGACCAGGCTGGCCTCCAGCTCAGAGAGATCCACCTGGCTCTGCCTCCCGAGTGCTGTGATCAAAGGCATGCGTCACCTCCACCCAGCATGTATTTATTTATTTATTTATTTATTTATTTATTTATTTATTATTTTATTTTGAGACAGGATTTTGTACCATATGTAGATCAGGCAGGCCTCAGATTTATAGCAATCCTCCTGCCTCCAACTCCTAAGAACTGGGGTTATAGGCACATGCTGCCGCACTCAGGGTCAGACTTTTTAAAAAAATCTTTGTGAACCAGGCATGGTGGCACAAGCCTTTAATCCCAGCACTCAGGAGGCAGAGGCAGGTGGATCTCTTGAGTTCGAGGCCTGCCTGGGCTACAGAGTGAGTTCCAGGACAGCCAGGGCTACACAGAGAACCCTGTCTAGAAAAAAACAAAAACAGGGACAAAAAAACCTTTGTGTGTGCCTGTGTGTAGGCAAGTGGTACCTGAAGGACAGCCTTGGGTGATAGTCCTCACCTTCCACCTTAGGTGACACTTTCTGTTTTTGAGACACTGTCTTTCATTGGCTTGGGATTTCATGACGGAGGCAAGGGTAGCTGGCCGGCAGACTCCAGGACCCCTGGGGTCAAAAGCACATACCACCATATGTGGCTTTGTATGTAGGTTCTGGGGATCTGAACTCGGTGCTTCAACCTTTTGAGACGAATATTTTACCAGTTGAGCCGTCTCAGCACCTTCTCCACTTCTGTCTGTCTGTCTGTTTGGTTTTTCAAGACAGGGTTTCTCTGTGTAGTCCTAGCTGTCCTGGAGCTCACTGTGTATGTATGTATGTAGATCTGCCTGCCTCCTCAAATACTGTGATTAAAGTCCTCCGCCGCTGCCACTACCACCACCACCACCACCACCACCACCACCACCACCACCATCACCACCACCACCACCACCACCACCACCACCACCATCACCACCACCACCATCATCACCACCACCACCATCACCACCACCACCACCATCATCATCACCACCACCACCACCACCACCACCACCACCACCACCATCATCACCATCACCACCACCACCATTATCACCATCATTACCACCATCACCACCACCACCATCATCACCACCACCACCACCACCACCACCATCATCACCATCATCACCATCACCACCACCACCACCACCATCATCACCATCATCACCATCACCACCACCACCACCACCACCACCATCATCACCACCACCATCATCACCACCACCACCACCACCACCACCACCACCACCATCACCACCACCACCACCACCACCACCACCACCACCACCACCAACAACAACAACACCACTACCACCACCACCACCACCGCTGCCACCACTCAGCAACCTTTTCCAGTTTTAAGAGAATTTAAAACTAAGGTACATACTTAAAAATTGGCCCCGAGCCACACACCTGGTAAAAAGCAAAGCTAACAGGTAGAGGCACTCGCCGTTACTCGTTGTACTGAGTTTAGTTGCCAGAACCCATGTAAAGGCAGAAAGGGAACAGGCTCCTCAAAATTGTCCTGACTTCCACATTACAACATGCCATGTGCACCCACCCACCCACACACACACCATTGTGCATATGCACAAATACATTTTTAAAAAGCAAAGCTGGTAAGGGGTGGGGATTTAGCTCAGTGGTAGAGTGCTTGCCTAGCAAGCACAAGGCCCTGGGTTTGATCCTCAGCTCAAAAAAAAAAAAAAAAAAAAAAAGTGCAAAGCTGGTAGGCATGGAGGCATATGTCTTTAGTTCCAGTACTAGTGAGGCAGAGGCAGACAGATCTCTTGAGTTTGAGGCTAGCCTGATCTACATAGCAAGTTCCAGGTGCTACATAGTGAGATCATGTCTCAGGAAAAAAAAGCTAATATTTCAACTGTCTGGTTCCAGGTTTTGTGTTTTCTTATCTCTACACTGATTGTCTGATTCTCTTAGGACTGCTCCCGGTTTATTTCCTGTAGTCCCTCTTATCTTGCTTTCCCCTCTGCCTGGACCATAGTTAGGGCCCAGGTCAAATTCACTAATATGTTAGGTCTCTGGAAACTAGAGAACTGATTAGGATCTTCGGGCAGAGAGACCTGCCAACATCATCAGGGTTTCTGGGGGAAGTTTGAGTGGTGTTCGGATTTGGCTGGACCCACAGATCCCTTTTTTTTTTTTTTTTTTTTTTTTTCCTTTTTCCTTTTCCAAGACAGAGTTTCTCGTATAGTTTTGGTTCCTGTCCTGGATCTCGCTCTGTAGACCAGGCTGGCCTCGAATTCACAGAGATCCGCCTGGCTCTGCCTCCCGAGTGCTGGGATTAAAGATGCATGCCACCACTGCCTGGCCCTTGCCTTTCTTCTAAGGTAGAGTAAGTCATGGAGGAAAGAGAGCTGCGGTCAACCCACCAGACCCACTGTCTGTGCTGAAACTTCCCAGACTGAACAGAGCTGCCAACACCATGCGGACTGCCAGACTGCTCCTCTCTACCACTGCTTTGCTGATAGGACACTTTGCATCCACGCCAGGAGTAGGTTCTGAATAATCCCTTGGCTTCTCCCTCCTCTGCCTATGCCTTCAGAGGAACCTCTGCCATACTATCCCTGTTCTCCCAAAGCAGACTTCTTGATGGGACCCAGGGAAAATATTAACACTCAGAGGTCAGCTCTCAGCGATGCACCCTGCATTGGCATTCACAGCTCTCTCAGCACATTCCCGAGCTTGGGGGAGGGAGATCTCTAAAGCATTAGAATTAGAACATGTTTATGTGTATGTGTGTGTAGGGGGTGTGTGGTGGGAAGGACAAATGTCTCCTTGTGTCACATCCCTTCCTCACGGGTTGTCTAGGGAGGAGGCAGGGCTTTAAAAGCTGTGGACCGCTGGTGGGACCTAGTGGAAAGGAGCACCTGGAAGCGTCTTCAGTGCAGCTGGTAGGTGCAAGGAATCATGGGGCGGGGTGCATGGGACAGCAGAGCTGGCTGGTGGTCTGCCTCTTCCTCAGTGAGTCCTGTCTCTGCCCTTTAACAACCCTTTTGGTCCCTGTCCCCTTAAAAAGAAGTCTCTGTACCCAAATGTTCCATGTACTTTTCTGAAATACAAACTGGGATCTCTTGTTTCTCCCATTACCTCCCCCCAAACCCCCACCAAGTCTCCAGCTGAGGACAGTGCTCAAGACACAAGGGATACAATTTGGAAGCTCACAGGCTTCTGTCCTTAAAAGTCAGGAGGAGCAAATGGTCCCTTCTTCCTCAGGAGCCATTGCCACCCCTCTTTCCCCCCTCCCTGCCCCCCTCCCCTCCACTGAGCTGCTGCCATGGTTGCCAGGCATGGTTGCTAAGTCTCTGCATGGAAGGGTTGGCGTGGGCTGTGCTGCCACTAACATTACCATGGTGAATCAGGGGACACCTGGTACAAGCTTGGGGGGAGGAATCCTGAGGATGCAACCCCCCCCCCAGAACAGAGTGAGTCCAAAAGGTGAGCCGCACTGGGCCAAGTGAACTGGGCGTCGAGTCAGTCATGAGTGGGAGCCCCATTCTAGGAAAGAGAGGCCACTTTTATCCTTTCTGTTGCTAGGGGATTTGTCTGTAGCACAGAGCACACCATTCTTCCTCCACCCCCCTCTGTTAGGGCACAAGTGTATATAAGCACTCTATCTGCACCCCACAGAAGGCTTGGTGGAGCTGTGTGGGCACAGAACTGTGTAATCCCAGAATCCTGGCTTCTGGGTTAGGGGAGCTAGTATGCCCAAGGAAGGGCACCCATATCTAGAGTAAGAGTTGTCCTGTTGCTTAGGTGGCCAGGACAGACTGAGTTCTGCCTTACACACCAGCAGAAAAGAAGGCGAGGAGTAAAGGGTGCAGGAGCCACCTTGGGGGGGGGCGGGGAAGCAGCTGTCCCCTAGAGTCCCCCAGCTGTCCCCCAGAGCACAAAAGCTTCCTGAAAGCAGAGACCGCCTCTTCTCTCCACTGCTTGAACTGGTTACTCATCTCATCCGCACCCGAATGCCACGGACGCTAAAAATAGCCCGCCCCCCCCCCCAGCTGTGGACCAGCCTCTCCTGCACCCCAGCCCCATGGAAACCAGCAGAGAGCGGCGGGCAGAGACCTTGAGTTCTTTTCTCTCTACTCCCTGTCGGAGAAAGGAGTCCTTGCAGGCAGACAGGCAGGCATAGACCACTGGAAAGCCGGAAAGCAAAGGGTTAAAACTTCGGGAAGAGTGCAGAAATAGGGGCTGGAGGAGGGGGCACTGTAAGCTTGGTAAGAACCAGAAGTCACCCCCCTCCCCCGCTCCGCGCGCCCATTCGCGGGTCCCATTAGGTTTGGGGGACCTGAGTAGTGGGAAGGGGCGTCCAATCCCAGGCCCCAGGGGGCGGCCGTGTACTTGGGGGAGGTAGCAGCGCGGAGCCGTCCACGGCGGCGTGTCACATGCGCGCGCGCCCGCGCGCGAGCACACACACACACATACACACACACACACACACACAGGCAGGCACACACGTGTGCCCGGGTATATATAGTTGCCAGTCCCTGGGCCTGCCGCTCTGCAGTGGGCGCCGGCTCCCCGGGTTGGGAGGGGGCTCACGGGGCGGGTGGGAGGGTGGGGGGCCGGGGGGGGGTGGGGCAGGATGCTGGATGGCCCGTTATTCTCCGAGGGGCCCGACAGCCCCCGGGATCTCCAGGATGAGGAGTCCGGCAGCTGCCTCTGGGTGCAGAAGTCCAAGCTGTTGGTGATTGAAGTCAAGACTATTTCCTGTCATTACAGTCGTCGTGCCCCTTCTCGACAGTCCATGGACATCCAGGCCAGCTACTGGGCCCGTGGGCCCCAGAGCCGCACGTGAGTGAAGGAGGGGGTGAGGGGCAGCGAGTGGTGGGGCGGGAAGTGGGGTCCAGACCTCCTTGCTGGCACCAGCGATCCCTGCTGGCCCCTTTGCTTTCCCACGCCTCCCTCCCCCCCTCGTCGAGGACTGGGGCCTGCCTCATTCAGCGCTGTGCAGGGGGACAGAAGAGGTAGTGAGAAAGGGCAGGAGGTGACATGGGGCAGTCGCTGTTAAAGTGTGCATGGAGAGATGGCGAGGAGTCTCATTTCGACTTCAGCCCTAACATATACGCACGTGCACTCGCACACACGCTCACGCGTACCCTCCCACATGGCTGCCCCAAGTGGTCTCCAGTCCTCCCAGCTCCCGGGACCTCAGCTCCCTTTCCCCACAAACTGCTCACCTGGGTTCCTGCTCATTGTCCCAGGTGTAGGCTGCTCCCGGGATCCCCGGAGCCGCCACCCCGCCGACCCTGGGCCACCAGGGTGCTGCAGGAGGCGACCAACTGGCGGGCGGGGCCCCTCGCCGAGGTCCGAGCCCGGGAACAAGAGAAAAGGAAGGCGGCGTCGCAGGAGCGGGAGGCCAAGGAGACCGAGAGAAAAAGGCGCAAGGCTGGCGGGGCCCGACGGAGTCCCCTAGGTCAGCCCCGCCCAGAGCCCCGGAACGCCCTTCGGGCGGCCCAACCAACCGGGTTCCCAGTTTTCTCCAGACCTGAGCGCTTCGGGCAGGTGGGGCGAGCGCCCCGTCCATCCGCGCTCCCGCAGAGTGACCCAGGGGTGGCATGGGCGGGGCCATGGGGAGGTAGGAGACCAGGGCCCCCTAGCTACGAGGCTCACCTGCTGCTGAGAGGCGCTGCAGGCACAACCCCAAGACGCCGCTGGGACCGGCCGCCACCCTATGTGGCTCCACCTTCTTACGAAGGCCCCCACCGGACCCTGGGGACTAAGCGAGGCCCGGAGCTCTCCCGGGCGCCAACCTCATCAGCCCCGGTTCCAGCCACCACCAGGACAGAGGCAGGGCGCACGAAGAAGAGGCTGGATCCTCGAATCTACCGGGATGTTCTAGGGGCTTGGGGTCTCAGACAGGGACGGGGACTCTTAGGAGGAGCTCCAGGCTGTGCAGCGGCCAGAGCCAGGCCAGAGTCCTGCAAAGGGCCGCTAGAGAAAAGCTCGGGCCTAGCTGCTGCTGGCCTGAACAGTGGTGGTGACGGCCATCCCCAAGCCAAAGCTACTGGCAGTTCAGGCACGGAGGCAGCTCCCGCTGGGTCTACTATCCGCACCCCCCCATGTCCTGCTCCCAGGTCCAGGCAGCACCTCAAGAGCTCAAGGGAAGGGAAAGAAAGAAGTGAATATATTTGGCTTCCCAAGTCTTGGCTTTCCTCCCCTAAAAAGCCTCCAGTTAGACACAGCCAGACTCTCCCCAGACCCTGGGCTCCTGGAGGCACCGGGTGGAGAGAGTCCCTGGGTCAAAGAGAGGGGACAGAGCATGAAACCCTGGAAGTTTGGAAGGCAACCCGCCGCGCCCACACCCTGCCCCGCAGTTCCCGAGGCCCCTCTCGTAGAGAAGGCATCTTTGTCATTGACGCCACGTGCGTGGTGATCAAGTCCCAGTATGTTCCGACCCCTCGCACCCAGCAGGTGCAGCTCTTGCCCTCTGGGGAGCCATGCATTGTGAGCGACAGCCCCAAGCCACCCCAGCCCTGCCACGAGGAGGGTGAGGGGGTCACGGCCAATGCCTCAGCTTGCCAGAAGCTACCGGTGAGCAGTCGTATCTTAAACCAGCCGGGCGGGGGTCGCGAGGGCGAAGCTGAGGGAGGAGAGCAGGGGGATTCTTCACTGGAGGACCGCGCCCCCCGCGTTTTAGGGTTCCCTGTCGGCGAAGCGAACCTACGAGACGTCCCCACGCAGCCAGGTAGCCCTGAGCACCCGGCCTTAGGCCCAGCGGCTCCGGGATGCGCGGGCAGCGGGAAGAGCTCAGACGCGGCCGGGGTCCTGCGGCGCACGGGCGGGGGCTGGCCGCGGACTCCGGGACCCTACGCCGGGGCCTTGCGGGAAGCCGTGTCCCGCATCCGCCGCCACACCGCCCCAGATTCGGACTCGGACGAAGCTGAGGAGCTCAGCGTCCATAGTGGCTCCTCTGATGGAAGCGACACGGACGCCCCAGGCGCCTCCTGGCGGAACGAGAGGACCCTGCCTGCGGTTGGAAACACCCGGCCCAGGGAAGGCGGGAAGACAGCCGAGCTGAGCGACAGTATCCGGCAGACTCTCGATGTCATCGGTCAAACCGAGGAAGGCCTCTTCGGGGAGGACACCAGGAAAACGCCACAGGGGAAGAGAGAGAGAGAGTGAGCGATGCCCCTTTTCGTTCTCGCGTGGCTCGGCCCATCCATCCTTGGGCTCACCGTTCTCCTTTACTCTCTACAGGCTTCGTTTGCTTCCCGTTTCTTCTTTCCCCACCTGTACCTGTTCCCACACTTGAAACAGAGGAAAGGAAAGAAAGGCGAGGCAGCCATCGCCAATCCAAGGGTTAGCTGCAGGGGAGGTGAGGGTAGGACTCAACACCTGCCGCATTCGGGCGGGCGCTGCTCACCGAAGGGCAGGGACGGTGCAGGCATACGGAAGCAATGGTCAGGTCAGGGTCCCTAGCAGGAGAGAAAAAGTCATGAAGAGGCCTTGAAGCTAGGGACGGAGCGATCAGGTGACAGGGGAGCTTTTGGCAGAGAAGGGATGGATGCATACACAACCAGCAAACTGGGAGAGGGCTGTCTTGGATGCTCCAACTCTGCCACTGACTTGCAGGTGGACCTTAGGCTAACTACTTTTGCACCCGAGCATCCCGGATTCCTGTACATGTAAAACGAGCCATTTCTGCCGCCCGTTCTTCGGTCCCTGGAATTTGGGGAATAAGCGAATAGAATCTGAGGGCTCTTATCCCCACTCTTCCTGCGTGGAAGACGCTCAAGGTTTTGCAGATTTAAATGGACCAAGGGCTTCTATCCCAACTTCCCAAGTTTAGGTGAGTGCTCCCCAAGGCAGAGCAGGATCACGGCCCCATCACTGCCTCTGGCCTGCTGTGGACCAAGCTGGAGAGGGAAGGTAGCCAATGAATCAGCTTGGGACACTTGTAGGCCTTCCCCCTTCCCTCCATCTCCGTGTCCTTCGTGATGCTCTGAAGTGTCACCGGGATTTCCCACGCCGATGGTGGCGCCCTCGGGATAGGACCCTGACGGTTTCTGCCTCTCTCCTAGAGGACAGCCAGGCGAAGGGGAACGAGGGGCTGATCTTCAGCAGGTCGGTGTGGGGTGTGATACTCGCTGGAGCCACTACGGGGCGCGCGCAGGTCGCGGATTCCCCCGGTTGCTGGTGCTCGAGTGCCCCTACACCAGCAGCACGGCCAGTTTTCTGGGTCCCCAGTCACCCGGCGCCGGTTTCCCGCCTTGACACCTCCGAGCCGCGCGCGCGGGGCCGGGAGCAGGCCTCCGGTCTCCCAGACCTCTGGGGCGCGCCGAGCTCTTCTTCCTATTGATCCACGCCGCCGCCAGGCTTAAGACTGACGTTTAAGTCTTTTTTTTTTCTTTTTCCTTTCCAACCTTGGGCACTTCCTCCGTGTCTGCCATTTACTAGCCATGTGCCCTTTGGCCAAATCACTTCACCTCCCTGAGCCTCAGTCTCCTCATCTGTCAAATGGGGGTTTATAAACACCTACCTCGCAGGGTTGTTGTGAGGATTTAATGCGGTAATGTATATAAGGCGCCTTGCACAGTGCCTGGCACATCGTAGGCGCCCAATAAATCTACTCCTCCCCTTTAGGAAGCTCTGGAGTTTTCTCTCGCTGACCCAGCCCCACCTGTGCCTCCCTCAGGGCTTCTTCCCGCTCGCCGAGAGAGGGGGAGGACTGGTCTCTGGTGGAAACTTGTGGCCCATCCTGTCTCCTTGGCTGGGACTCTCCCTTCCTTGCCCCCCGCCCCACCCCTGCCCGCTCTTCCCTCTGCCCCGGTGCACTCCCCCCGCCCCCCATTCCGGGCAAAGGCTGAGTCAGCCTAGGTAAATTTAGCCGCCGGCTGGGCGGGAGCGGGGGCTTCGCCCAGACTCGGTCGCCAGGTCGAACCCGGCCCCCGGCCCCGCCTCTGTCCCTGCTCCCCTCGAACGCCGCCAACCCTGACTCCCGCAACTCTGCAGACCGCTCGCTCTCTAACCTCTCCGGCGGCTTTTAGTCTCCAATTAGCTCGACGTCACACCCGGAGGGACTCCAAGGCGTGACGCCGGGGGCGGGGCGGGGCGGGGCTCCCAGTCCACAGCCCGCCGCCCGCCTGGATTCAGCCCAGGAGGGTCTCCCATTCGGGTGTCCCAAGTCTAGGGGCGGCGTTCACTGGTCGGAGCTCCCCAGGAATATTGACCTGTCATCCTGTCCGTAACCTACACATTTCCTGTTGCTCTTGGTGGAGGAGGCCAAGAGGCCAGGTCACCTTGGGCAAAGATCAGAGGTCTTACCACTTTGTACTGCAGTTCTAGCCGCTGCCCAGTCTAACCTAGCGTTGACTGAGCACTCCCTGGGAACCAGTCCCCCCTGGGCTGAGCTCAAAGGGTAGTCATGGCAAGGCCTGCCTGACAGTGTGATAAAGATGAAACCATGAGGTACTGGGTTCTTGTGTTAAGTTCTGGGAGGAGTCAATCAAGGGAGATCCTAAGAGATCCAGGGAGAGTCCATGGAGGAGGTAACATTTAGATAAAAATTAGAAAGGAACTCAGCTGGTGGCGCACACCGTTAATCCCAGCACTCAGGAGGCAGAGGCAGGTGGATCTCTGGGTGTTCTACAGAGTGAGTTCTGGGCCATCCAGGCAAAAATAAACATATATTTTAAAAAGAGAGAAAAAGACGGCAGGCATGGTGGCACTTTCCTCTAAACTGGAGGTAGAGGTAGGAGGATCTTGCGAGTTTAAGCCCAGCCTGGTTTACACAGCGAATTCCAGCCCAGCCCAGCCCATCAAAATTCTGTCTCTAAAAAAGAAGGGGCCAGGGAGCGCAATCCATCCCTGGGAGAGTAAGGTTGGAAGGCCGGCGGCTCAGTGGTAGTATCCTGGCCTAGAACATACAAAGCCCTGAGTTGGGTTCCCAACATTGAAAAAGACAAGTCCTGGGTTAGATAACAACCACCCCTTTCGTCCAGGGAACACTTGGGCATTTAAGGTGTCAGGGTAACACACGCCTCCAAGCAGAGCTTGCCAAGGATGAAGTCAGGACCATTTGCCGAAGTTCTGGGTGAGAAGGAGAGGGGAGAGGAGAGACTACGGGTTTCAGGGCCAGACCCTGGTAAGTAGTATCTTAGGCTGGCCCCACAGGGCCCTGTGGGTGGAGGTTAGAGGCTCCCTGCTGTGAAAATGCCTTCTAAATCTAGCTGTGTCTGCCAGCCACCCAGCCTCCTGGAGGAGGCCACAACACCTCCTCCCCTGGAACTGCTTCCCTGATCAGGAGAAAAGACTACAGGTGCAGGAGGATTGCTCAATTGGTGGCACCAGATCTTAGGTTAACAGGGGACCCCAAACAGGGGGCTCCATGACTTCCCAGCAGCCAACTTCTTCCTGGAAGCATTTCCCACAGTTCTGTCATACTTGATACGGTATTAGGGGAGCCAGGAACCTGTCCTTTTCAGACCTGGGAGAACTCTGAGGTGTCCTGAGGCCAGCTACAAATGGGTGAGAAAACCCAGACACAGGCTGTAACTGCAACACCACAGAGATCAGCGGTGTGGGTGTGTTCTTGAGAGAGGAGAGACAGAAGCTGCTGAACTCAGGGAGAGACTTGGGACGTGTGCAGTGTGTGTCCATGGAGGACAGGAACGAGCCCTGTTTGGAACTACTCGCTTGTCCACTTGCCCATTAACCATGTGTGCCAGGGACGCAGAGGAGACCCAGGCATGCTCTCTGCCTTCAGGGAACTCACAGATAGGCTGCCATTGGAGCAATGGAAAGAAGAGACAGGCTTGGTGAGTGTGCAAGGGAGACTGTTCAAATTGGCGAGCCCTCCCAGAGTTTACAAAAGAAGGAGGGAGAGGATAGGAAAGAGGGTCAAGTCCTTGACTTGGACTTACAGGGAAGGAGAACACATCCATGAAGGCCTCTGGGAGACAAGTTTCCAAGGTGACACATATTAGTGAGGAAGTATGAAGCTAGGTGCTGTTCCTGCCTCGGCATGGCATGGCATGGGGTAGGCTCTTTTTTTTGAATCTCCTTGTATTAACGAGGATTTGTGAGCCATTTTGTGGATGGATGCTCCATCCATGCATCTGTGCACCCCAACTATCCATTTACCGATCTATCCACCAAGTCATCTGTCATTTATCTGAGCACCTCTCCATATCCAGCTATCCACGCATCTGTTTCCTTATCCACGAACCTGCCTATTCATCATTTAATGAGGGCATATGATGCCCCCATCTTAGTTCTGGAAAGGATGGCAAGACAAATATGGCATAGAACCTGTGTTCTCAGACAGGTAGAAGCCTAGTCGATCACATACATACAAGGATGGCTAGTGGGTGTTGTGAAGAGAAGCCCCACCAGCAGAGCCTGCCAAGAGCTCAGACAAGCAAGGATACTCTGCCAAGGCAAATGGAAGGGTCTCCTGGGGGGTGAGGGGAGTAAGGATGTTTGAGGCAGTTCTCACCGAGGTGAGGGAAGAGGAACATTCAGAATATGGGAAGACATAAGACTTCCACAGGGAACCAGGCCCCTGGGAGAAAGAGGTCTAGATCACAAAGAGTTTAGAGAAGGTGAGAGCAAAGCATCTGACCATCACTAGGGGCAGTAACATGCACCTGTAGTCCCAGTCACTTGGGAGGGCTGAGAGTGGGGATCCCTTGAACCCAGAATTTGAGGCCAACATGGGAAAAGCATTAAGACCCTGCCTCTGGCCAAAGACACACAGGAACTTTGGGGAGAGGATTTGAAAGAGAGATGACACATAGTTTTGAGCTGGAAATATCTGACTGTATTTTGGTGCCTAACATTTTCCTGATTCTTAAACATGACCTTTGCTATGTTTTCTCTTTTTGGTTTGTTTTGGTTTTGTGGTGTTGGTGGTGATGGTACTGTATTTGAGACAGGGTCTCACTATGTAGCCCTGGCTTACCTAGAGCTTTCTATTTAGATCAAACTGGCCCTGAACTCCCAGAGATCCACCTGCCTGGCCTCCCAAATGCTGGGAGTAAAGGCCTGTGCCACAATGCCTGGCACCTTTGTTGATTTTTAAAAATAACTTATTTATTTTTATTTTATGTGTGTTGATGTTTGGCCTGCATATATGCTTGTGTGAGGGTGTCAGATCTACTGGAAGTGGAGTTACAGATGGTTGTGAACTGCCATGTGGATGCTGGGAACTGAACCCAGGTCCTCTGGAAGAACAGTCATTGCTCTTAACCACTGATCCATCTCTCCAGCTCCATCTTTTTTGACTTTATTACCATTTGAATTTTGCTGCTTTATGAGTTACTTAAGGGTTATGTTTGACTCTGTAGCCCCTAAAGCTTGACATGGAACACATCCTCCAAAAAGGACAGTATAAGAAGGGGCTAATTAAGCTTAGGGGTGTAACTCTGTTTATAGAGTACTTGTCTGCCATGCACAAAGCCCTGCATTTGTTCCCCAGAACTCTTATAAACTGGGTATGTCTGCCCCACAAATCCTAGCACTCAGGGGGTGCAGGCAAAAGAATCAGGTATACACCGTTATCCTCAGTACATTGAGAAATTTGAGGCCAGCCTCAGATGCATAGTCCACTACTTCCAAAAAAATGGAGGGATGGTTTAAAATAAAAGCTGTGACAGCAACACAGCCCTGACAACATAGCATGAAGGAGAACGGTTGCCCCCCCCCCCCCAAACCCGCCTGCAGCTTCGCGGTCTCAGCTAGTGTCCCCGGAAGCTCTCCCAACATTCACCGCGAGGTGGCGCTGCTCGAGCTTTAGCGCTGAGATCTACCAGGATCCTTAGCGTTTCAGCGGGTCAGCTGCCCATCCAGGACTGCCCAGGAATGATCTAGACCTCTTTCTACCAAGTACCAGATGAGTGAAGAGCCCGAGGACAGCTGTTTAAGAGAAGATCCAACAGACCTCAACTTCTATGCAACTACTGGCCGGATCCATCCCGTCATTCTAGGTATAATATTAGGATCTTGTTAAAAAACAAAACAAAACAAAAAACAGTGACCAAAACATAATTTTTGCCCTTGAGGATCTCACAATCTAGTCTCATCCATGCCTTCCCTTTTCTATTATCTCTTAAACACACACACATACACACACACACATCACACAGGCACACACGTGTGTATACATCATTCACGGGCACCCACACATGTACACGCATACTGCACACGTGCCCTCACCCACACCCGCACACACACACAACACCACACACACACACCACACACACACACACACACACACACACACACACACACACACACACACCCCTGCTCCTCTTGGCCCAGAAAGCCATCTTCATACGGCATCTACTCTTTGGGACTACTCACGTATCTAAATTAGTTTATTCTTGAGGTTGCTACTCGGCACTAATTAACTGTCACACTGGTGCGGGCCTGGGGAATATTCTGACTCTGGATTGCTTCTTCTCAGGGTGGCTCTTCACCCTGCCCTTCTGCTCCCTGACACACCCTTCCTGTTCTTTCTGACCTTCACCATACCCACAGCCACTCTGTCAGCTCTAGTAGCTTCCGGGACCTCTTCAGAGTACACCTAGTAGGGAATGGTATGCTTTCTAACACTCCAGAGTCCTGTAGGCTACAGGGGCAGCTTGGTGCCATCTATCCACAAATGAGGAGTGCCAGCCTGGCTGTGGCTTGAAGGCTCTCCCTGACAAACCTGTCTGCTTTCTTTTCTCATCTACTTTAGGAGACTCAGGTTTCTCCTCAACACATCTTCATAGTGGTGGTGGCTTCAGGAGACACTACTTGAAGGTGGGACATTGTGGAACGTTGTCCACTTTCCCAACATGCTCCAGGGCCCATCTTAGGCCTTGGCGCGTTTTGGAGAGGAAGGGAGGGAGGGTTAGTGCGGAGAGTGGGAGCCAGGCCCATCGAGGTCCCAGGAGTGAATGCAGCATTGTTGGCCAGGCCAGAGTCACAGATAATTACCTCAATTAGTGACAATGGGAGAGTAATAAATACAGGCTTAGTGTCTCCTACCCCACCAGGGCTCCGAAGATTAATCCAGGCTGACGGGCGGGCCCTGAAAGGCGTGATGGACAATTCATTAAACTCCCCAAATGCCGCACAACCTGGGCGTGAAGGCTGAGTTAGCCCCCTGGGGGCTGCGCCTTTGTCCTGATTGTGTGTCTCCGCCACAGCAGAGCCGAGCAGCCCCCAGAGAGCCGGGAGGTGAGTGGGGCTCCCTGAGCCCGGCCAGGCGGAGGGGGGATTAGGCCTCGGTCTGGCCCTGGTTACCCTGGCACACTGGCCCGGCCTGACAGGAATGTCCGTCGGGGGGAGCGGGCCGAGCGGAGGGGCGGGGCCGACAAGGTAGAGTAAGGGGGGGCACACAAAACCAGGGGCAGGAGGAGTTAATTAGACGCCAGCCCAAGAGGGCGAGGGGCCACAATAGGGCTGAAGGGCCGCCAAGGACGGCCCCTTCACTTCCGAGGATTAATAGGGAGGAGGGAGAGGGGAGGGGTTCCGCCCTGGAAGAGGAGGGCTGCCCCTCTTGCCTAGATGGGCACCTACTTAGCAAGTGTCTGGGAGGCAGGCGGCTCTCCTGAGTCGGTACCCCCAGCATCCCACAGAATGGCTCTCCCTTCCTACGTGCTGGCGAGGATAAAGGGGAAGAGAAAGAGATCTTATCTACCAGGAAAAGTAAAGGAGGCAACACATTGAGGGGTCTTATTCTCAGCCCCTTTTCTCCAGCCCCTCATACGACTCTGAGACAATGCTCTGATGCTAGACAGCCAGCCTCACCCCGCCCCACTCCAGGAGGCTGCCAGGTTAAAGGCAGAGGAACCTGCGTGCAGGAGAGGCTGGAGCTGATGTGAACACACAGGAATAGAATGTGGTGCTTGCGCACACTCGTGACAGCAGGTGTATGTGCACACCTCGGGAAATAACCTGCTCAGTGAGTGAATGAATGAATGAATGAATGAATAAATGAGTGAATGAGCTATTTTCTTAAGGGTGTGAGGAAAAGAAGCAGCCCGGGGTTGCACCTTGACGCTGAGTGCCCTGCTGAGCCCTTTCATGCTGGACTGTGACCATAATACCAGAGAGGGTGGGGAACCCCGTGTGTGAGATAAACAGAAGTCCAAATGTATGTGTAATAGCGGTGGGTCATCCACCTGGGAAAGGTATAAATAAATAAATATTGCAGTAGCTGGTTGGAAGTCCCGCTTCCTCCTGGGCCTCAGGGCAGCCCTGGCTCCTCCTTAGGTACCACCCCACCCTACCCCCTCCCAGGGGATGACAGGGGAGCGAGTTGGCGGCAGTTCCCTGGGCATATTTATAACCTGCTGCTCTCTCACCAACCCAGTGTGTCTGCTTTTAGACCAGACGGGGGGAGGGGGCAAGGGGGTGGTCTGTCTCATGCTGGGCCCTGGCTGGGTGTGGAAAAAGTGAGTGAGGGTGCGTGGTGGGCAGCTCTGCACGGATATTCCTGCTCACACCACAGCCAAACAGCTTATTTTCTCCTCATTTTGTTATTTTTCTCCCTCTGGCCTGGAGGAGAGGACTGAGCCTGCCTGGGGCCGTAGGGAAGGGGGGCTGCACCCTAGGGTATTTGCAGCCCCACTGACTGGGTTTTTCCAAGGTGCAAGCGGCAGGGTGATCATGGAGTCGGCTTGCTGACCCCCCAGGGACTGTGCAGCCTGCCATCTCTGTCCTCCCAGCTTTTCCGCCACCCCTGGGATATTTCAGGACTAGTCCCTGCAGCACTAACTGAGGTCAGCTCTGTGTCCAGGGTCCTTGCCAACCCCAGACCCCCCTGGTGTGTATTTGTGTGGCACCTGAAGATCAGAAGTGGGTGGAAGTTGCAGGAAGGTTCCTCAGACACATTCCTGAAGAGGTCATCTTACCTAGACATGGTTTCTCTGTGAAACAACCCTCTCTGTCCTGGAAGTTGCTCTGTAGACCAGGCTGGCCTTGAACTCACAGAGATCTGCCTGCCTCTGCCTCCCAAATGGCTGAGATTAAAGGCGTGCGCCACCACCAACTGCCTATTTTAAGGCCATCACCTGGTGTTTCGGGCCCTGAGACTCTTTCTAGGTATAGCCCTCACCCGACTCTGACTCCAGATCTGCTGATCTCCTGACTCCAGTTCCAAGTAAGAGCAGCATAGATAATACAGGTTAATACTCAGCTCCTGAACTGTACTTGTAGACGCCAGAGCCCTTTACCTCGACTCCACCAAGTGCTGGGGATCAAACCCAGGTCCTTCCACATGCTCTACCATCGAGTCACACTCCCAGCCCTTCTACTTGAAGCTTTATTTTATTTGTGCATTCTCTGTTCGGACCTAGCCTTATTCTGTATTTTACTAATGGCAGCCTTTTCCCAAATTCCAGCCCCTGGAAGAGAAGGGTGTTTGCCATGCTGAAGGCTAGGGTACTGGACTTTGTCCTCAAATTTCCTGTGCACACAGAGGGCCTTTCTCTGTCCCCCCCCCCCCAGTTATGCTGACAGTGTTTATTGGCATGGTCCATCCCCTGGCTGATCTCAGGCCTGCGCATCACTGTACTGCCAACATTTGACAAATGGCTGGTACAGAAAACGTATCAGTCATTGTTCACATGACCCAAGCCATCACAAACACTGTCTCACTTAAACCTTATCACCTGCTTAAAGGACAATGATGGCTGTTCCCAATTAACCGTCAAGGCAATGGAGGCTGAGAAAGCAAGAGCTATGCTGAACACCTATTTAGGAACAGAGAAGGAGAGAGAGACAGAGAGAGAGCTCTTCTTCCAACTCCTGCAAGTCAGCTCAGCTCAGGACCCCAGTTTCCAGGTCCAAAGCTCCATTTCCTGGAGTTAGGAGTTAGATGAGTGTGGATGGAGATGGCCTGGTTCCCCACCCTCTTGCTTCTCCCCCACACTGGGTGTTGTGTAGCAGCACCCCAAAACTTACACACACACACACACACACACACACACTGGGACAGCCCACTAACGTCTCTGCTGGATGGCCTTCACTGGAAACCCAGGGCCTTTTTGGGAGCCTGTCCTGGAACTCACTCTGTAGACCCCAGGCTGGCCTCGAACTCACAGAGATCCACCTGCCTCTGCTTCCCGAGTGCTGGGATTACAGGTGTGTGCCACCACCTCTGCAGGCCAACCCAGGGCCTTTCAGGTGCCTGCTATTCGAAGTTGGGTCCCCTCGTCACAACTGAGATGGCGCTCTCAGTGCTAGTTTTTGCCAATGGAAAGAAAGAGAAAGACCGTCACTGCAGGATTGAGCAGGCCCTGAATCTACTTCCCTCCCTATACACAGAGCTCAGAACCCACAGAGGTCATAGTTCACACCCTCCAGGGAGTAGTGGTAGCCTGCAAAGACAGCAAAGGACCCTGGGAAGAGGAAGACACTCTCAAGTTGCTAAGGTGGGTGTGTCCGGTGGCTTCCGGTCCTGTCTTTCTGGTCATCTCTTGTGGGGAAGGGGCTATGGTGAAGGACAACAAGTCATAGAGGTTAGGAAAGATTCCTTCACAAGGAAGGCAGGAAGAAAGAACGGGAATGAGGTTTAGTGGTTGAGCAGGATTCTTATCCTGCCGAACTGGGGACTGTTAACAGAGGAGCCCTCTTTCCGGTTCTCTGTGGGAGTTGCTAGCTTAGTGATGTGGTTGTGGACCAACCACTCTTGGGTTTCTTTTGGGTTGTGCTACTTTGAGGCCCACTTGGTTGGATGCTAAAGCCCCCCCTCATTTCTTCTTCCCTGCCAGTGTCTGTAAGCTTTCTGGTCCAGGTCTAGGGCCCATGACTTGTTACCCGGATCTTCCTTACCCCAAGGCTAGAGTTGGGGTGCTCATAAGGTATTTCCACATCCTGTACAAGCGTGTGCCTTTCCACCGCCCAAAGCCTAGACCCCAGGAAAAGAGGACCTCTACCTAAGGGACAATGACACCCTTTCAGCTTGGGCTTTTCTTTCTGTTTTTCAGGACACGTCACAGCCATCATTCCGTTGTAGCTATTTTCCCAACTCTTTCAGGTAGGAGAAGTAGATAGACTGTTGGTCTGTTTGATCCCCATCAAGTTGACATGTTTGTTCTCATCACATAAATAGCTGCTTCTAGGATAGGAAGGAGAGCCCTGCATGGGCTCCTGGGCAGGGTGTCTCTTAGGAGACCTAGATCCCTAGTGGCCTCAGTTAAGGTCACCCAAGGGTCAGAATTTCAGGGTCCTCTTTCAGGACCAGGAAAAGAGATCTTCAACAATATGTCTCTTCTATTTGATTAAGAAAAGTAAGTGTCCTTGGGGTGGGGGACACTGTAAACCATGTTGTGTTCTGGATTCAAGGAACAGAGTCATTGATAAAAATAGCGGCTTTATTCTTCAGAGAAAGATACATTGGTGGGGGCGAAGAGCCACTAATAGCTACAGTGGAAGGAAATACTGATCTGGTAGGCAAGGGCATCTTCGAGAAACGGGGTGAAAGAAAAAAAGTTGGATAACAACAAGGTTAAGGGCAGAAAACAGGAGTCGGGGTGAAGGTGGTCTCTGCAAGCCAGGCTGGAACCTGGCACAATAAATAGTTTTATTTACATAACCAAACTCGTGGCTTTGTATCCACGTTTCAGTGCAAATTATTTACACACTGATGAGGAGGCAGGACAGGAAGGGGTGGGAGGTGGCTGAAGGAGGCATGCTTCACAGCTGTTCCGTGGCTCGTAACAGAGACTAGGGGGATGGAGGTTTTTCTTGCTGGGTTTTTAACCTTATTTCCCACATCATCACAGCCGCCCTTTCACCCTAGAACCTCTGACTTCAGCTACAGGTGGGAGGGGAAAGGCCCCGCCGCTCAGGTGTGTCGGCTAGAGAATGGACGGGGCCTGTAGGGACGCTGGGAGAACGCAAGAGGGGGGGATGAGATAGAGAGGTCACTGGCACAATACAGCAGGGACTGCAACTCCTCCTAACTGACCTCCCTCCCTCCCCCAGGAGAAGAGGAGCCCTCCTCTCGCCCCCTGGCCAAGTAGGGGGCCGTGCAACAAGGGGTCTCCCACCAAGAGGGAGGGAGGTAGGTTGAGGCAGGGCCCTCAGGATGCCTCAGGCAAGTAAGTGGTTGAAGGAGCCCCCAGGTAGGAGGTGGGAGAGATGGGTCACTGTGAACCGCGGGAATGTGACTGGGGGTGCTAGGGTGGGCGAACAGGGTGGGTGCCAGAGAGTCGGTCAGGGGGAAGCCGTTCCCGGAGGCGCCGCGCCGCCTCACAGACACTCGTGCAGCACGCGCGTGTGCGTGCAGTTGCGGCAGCTGACGTGGCAGCACCAATGGAAGGTGCAGTTGCAACGCTCGGTGACGCGCTGCGTGCGCGTGCGGTGGCCCCGGCCGCAGCACAGCAGCTCGCAGCCGTCCAGAGCCGGCGACGAGCTGTTGCACGCACGCCCCGCTGTGCCGGCTGTGCCCAGGCGTCCGCTGTACGTGCAGAAGTTGGGCGACTTCTCGAAGTAGACCAGGTCGTGAGGGGAGGGCGGCTTGTGCGCCGGGTCTTCGGGCTCCAGGCGCAGCAGCTCCGCCCGCGAAGCGCGGTTGTTGCCCCGGTTGCCGTAAAGGACGCGGGAGGCGCCGTCGAAGCGGTCGCGCAGCACGTCGCCCACCGCGCGCAGCGTGGGCAGTCGCATCCAACACGTGCGCACCGTGCACGAGCCGGACATCCCGTGGCATTTGCACTCCTGGCGCATCTCCGAGAACACGGTCTGGGGGAGGAGGGAAGGAAAAATGTCGCCGGGTCAAAGCCAACATCCTATAGACCACCCCCCCACTCCGAGTCCACCCCACCCCCCACCCGGTCGTGTGGATGCTGTGGAAACCTCAACCAAAGTCCAGGTGTAGCTAAGTCCAGGGCAGGGGAAGTGCGAAATGGCCTGCTGAAATGTGGCCAGACCAGCGGGTCAGTTTTATTTTTCAAAAGTGTGCAACGGAACCATCGCAATGCATCCTATGTGTTGTACTGACCTAAGCCAGTCGGTCATCAGATCGGGGATCCCTTTGCCTTCAGCCACCACCTCTTCTCTGTCTTCCCTCCTAGACTCCCACTCTCTCAGGAAGCCCTCTCCGTGTGCCTCTGTCCTTACCCTGGACCGTTACCCCACTCCACCTCCGCTCCTGGCCCTGGCTCCAGCGTACAGCCAGCCGGACATAGCGACATACCGTGCGCCCTGCCTCGTTGTTGTGAAGGTTCATGAGGAAGCGCAGGTCCCGCCCCTTCTCCCCAGAGTCCACGAATTCCCGACCGAAGAGGCGGCCGAAATCGATGTTGTCGCTGCAGCCCCCCCAGTGCCAGTCGGGGCCCCCAGGGCCGCGCCGCCGGTAGTCACAGGTGCAAGACTCAATGGAGCCTTCGGAGCAGGAGCGCGCCACCGAATGTGTGACCCCGGCGGAGGTGATGGCGAAGATAAATGCTGTTTCCCGGCAGCCTGTGGGTGAAGCGACCCCCGCACCAGTTGAGAGAACTCGTGAAGCCGGGGTCAGCACCCTCTTTGAAAGGCATGGTACCCTACAGTCCAACATCTGGACTCGGCCCTTGGAGGCCTGACAACCCGACAGGCCGAAGTGCTGAAAAGCTGGTCTCCAGGTCTCATAGAGAAAGCAGGTGCGCGTGCGTGAGTCCATGAATACACTTCTCACCATGCTTTAATGAGACTCGAGTCTAGGGCTTAAGTGGGACAGCTCCAGAGAGGATATCCCAAGTAGATCAATTCTGCGTAGCCAAGAACTCTACTAGACCAAACTCTCGGTTGGTGTTGGCGGTGCAAACTTTGCTGAGTGCGATGCACAACCCGGGCCCTCAGCGAGCAGTTTCCCAAGGCACCTTTGAGGGAGGCTGGAAAAGGGTAACTGTCGCCCAGCGCCCACGATCCGGAATTCCCTTTCTGTGGGTCAGTGGCTCCGAAAAGTTAAAGATCATGCTCAAAATGCATGGCTGGAAAGAACCTGGAGGCTAAGTCTGACCTATGAGCGTGAGCGCAGGGCATCAGGCCATCCGCAGGTTGATCGCGGACGGAACCCTGGGACGTCTGAGACATCTTCCCTGCATTCGCCCGCCCATGCCCTGGAGCTGACCCCGCTTTTCCCCTAATCCCGGAAACGTCGCTTTCCTGGGCACCCACCTCGGTTGACGATCTTGCCGAAGAGGTGGGGCCCGGGAGCGGTAGGGCAGTTCCAGCGGCGGTTCCGGAATTGCCACTGGCACTCCCGCACAGCGCTCTGCAGCCCTCCACTCACGCTGTGCAGGATCCCCGGGTTCTGTCGGATCAGTCTCCGCTGCTTGCGGCTCAGTAGCTGCAGACTGGGCTCGAGCACCAGCTGCAGACTCTTGGAATCCGTCAGCAGGTTTGTGGAGGAGGCTATGTTCACGATGCCCCTGGTGGGATGGATGCATAAGAGTTAGGGCTAGGGTCTGGGGAAGGGGGCCTGCACATTAACCATGCAGGCTGAACCAACCCTGTCCTTGCCTGGGCCTATGTGCCTAGAGAGAGCAATAGAGGATCGATAATAGCTCCCTGGGTTCTTGAGTTTGGTACTCGTAGTGAGCAGACAGAGAAGGCACTGTGTGTCCATGCCTGGTTAATCATAGTACTTCCATCTTCCTTCAAGACAGTCCCGGAGGGGAATCCCAGCCTGCAGCCTTGCCCACCTTGAAATGTTTAGGAATCCTATCCTTTTCTCACCCTTTCCCAAGCTAATAGCCTGTTCTTCGGTTCAAGACCCGAGGGACACCTAAGTACCCACCACAGTGAGGCCGGACCTGGTGCTCAGTGGGAAGGAGTTTTATTAGATGGGGGTGGGCTCTGAGCTTGATGTATCTGGGCTTCTGCCTGCAAATGATTCGCCCCACTTCAGCAGGTCTTTGGGTTAGTTTTAGGTGAGAGCACCCTGGATGTGGTGAAGTCATAGTGCAGGAGGGAGTCTGTGGGTTGGTGATCCCCACAGCGTGGGAGCTGGGTAGGGCCAGTTCCTGGCTCTGTGCCCCAGGACAAGTGGCGACCCCATACTAGCTCACTTACCACCATCGGCCACTGCTGTTGGCGGCCAGGGCTGCGGGCAGGGCGGTCAGTGCCAGTAGCAACGTTGCAGAAACCCAGCTGGGCAGCAGCGCCCAGAGCCCCATGGCCTGCCTGGCCTTGCCGGTTCTGGGCTGCAGTTCTGGCGGCTTTGGTGGCAGCCCGCGACGGTGGGACTGGACGCGGCGCTGAGGGCAGTTGTCAGAGTTCGCAGGCTGCCTCTAGTAACTCTGGAGGCGGGCCGCAGGCAGCATGGTTTGCTGCCCTGGCTGTTGGGCTGAAGCAGCCACTGCGGGAGGCACCGCCTCTTATAGTTGCGCCTCTGACTGCAGTGACGAGAAGAGGCTGCCCCTCCGGGCCGCACTATGGCACCAGGGCGCACCGGTCAGGGCCACAGACAATGAGTAGCGAGCGGGGCTGTGGCTCTAGCCGGTCTGAGCAAAGAGCTGACGGACTAGCCATCGGGGCTCACCCCCGCCCCCTGCCTGGTGGCCCCCGCCTCCAGGTCTGCACTGGCCGCCGACCCCTCCCCTTGGGATGGCCTCCCACGCGCGCCGGCCTCACTCTTCGCGTCCGGAGCCCGTCGGGGACCAGCATCCGCCAGGGGGCGCGGAGACACAGTCTTTCGGGACAACCTGTCTGTAGCCTGAATTGCCTCCCCACGCGCGCACGCGCGCGCGCGCGCGCGCGAGCTGGGGCTGTCCCCTCGATGTCACCCTGTCTTCCCCCGCCTCCCGCTGTGGTCTGTTCTCTTCCTTATCCTGAATGGCGGGGTGAAAGCTGTGGTTCTGGCCAGCGACTCCGCGGAGAAGCTTCCTCGCCCAGGAACCCCGACGGCGGGACAGAGAAGGAAAAGAGAGAGACAGAGCATGGGTGGAGATGTGGTCAGGGATTCCCGGGCGTGGGGTGTCGGGTAGGCTGACCAAACCTAGCTAGTGGTAGAGAGAAACTCATAAACATGCAGCAGTTTGCGTTATGTGGGCTAGGAGAGTGTGAGTATCTGTGTGTCACAACCTGAGGCCAAGTGGAAATATACATGTGTTCTGAAGGTGCATGCTCCTGCGTATTGGTGTATCCAGAAACTTCTAAAGAAGGGCGTTTTGAGCCCTTTCCAAATCATTTTGTAATTTGGCTCAGGACAGGGAGATCATGAAGTCATTTTTGCTACAGTCACCGTTTTAAGCAGTGGGTCAGGAAGGAGGTGGGAGATAGGACAGGAGCGGTTCAGAAGCCTGACTCAAGAATGCAGAGTGTCTGGGACTGTGTTTGCAGGTGGGTGGATGAGTGAGTGTGTGTGGGGGGGGGGCGGGAGAGATTAACTATGTGCATGCATGTGTCATTCTGTCGCTCTGGGTACCTTGTGTCATCCTATGGTGTCTCTCTATGGCGTGTGTCAACCTGTGCATGTCATTAGTGGAGAGAATCATGAAGAGGAGCCAGGTTTCTCTGGCAACTAGGCTCAGAAAGGATGGCACAGTGGAGCAATTGTCAGGGGATGAGGACTGGAAAGAGAGAAAAGGACCTGCAGCGGCAGGTTTGTTTTGTTTTCGTGGCTGCTTCTGGTTTTGTGACAGGATCTTGCTGTGTGACTCTACCTAACATTGAATTTTAGTGTAGATCTCATGGTGGTCACCTGACTGCCAGGATTCCAGGCCTGTGCCACCATACCTGCCTAGCTCAAGATGAAGGAATGTGGGGGCCTGGAGAGATGGGTCTGTGCTTTAGAGCACTGGCTGCTCTTCCAGAGGCTCCAGGTTCTGTTCTCAGCACCCATATGGTGGCTCTCAGGGACCTGTAACTCTAGTTCCAGAGTCAGGTGCTGTCTGAACCCCACTAGCACCAAGCACACATAGGTGCACATACATACATGCAGGCAAAACACTCACACATAGATACAATTTTTTTTTAAGGTTAACAAATTTGTGCCTCCCATTGTGTTTTCTGCTTTTCATTGGAATTTTTCTCCCAAATTTCTGCAGCGCCCCCAAAGCTCTGTTATTTCCCCGATCCTCAACCCAGCGCCTGTAACTCTTCCTTAGAACACTCTTCCTGAGACCCCAATTATCTTCAGGGCCATGGTAGCATAGGATTTCCAAGCTGCTGTTCCCGATGTGAGATACAGGGGCACTGCCAGCTTGATTATCATGCCCCATTACCACACAGAGAAGCCCCCACTCCTGGAGGATTCTAACATTTTCCCTCTCTTCCATTTTACAGAGAAAACACTTGATGAGGCAGTGGTTCCAGGTTCAAGGTCCCAGCCAATAAATGAATCAATGTTAGAGCTATGTCCCCAGGGACTGGGGTAGAGTGTTTACTTAGCATGTATAAAGCCCTGGGTTAGATCTTGAGACTACAAAAAATCAGGAATGGTGGCACATGGCTGTAACCCCAGCACTCAGGCAGGAAGAGCAGAAGTTCAAGGTTATCTTCTACCTCAAGGCATATATATAGGAGACAGTCTCAAAACACAAAAACAGGACCAGGCATGAAGGCACACATCTTTAATCCCAGCACTCAGGAGGCAGAGGCAGGCTGAGTTCAAGGTCAGCATGCTCTACATATTGGGTTCCAGGACAGAGAGGGAGAGAGAACTTGCTGCTCTTCCAGAGGACCTCAGTTTGTTTCCCAGCCCTCAGATCAGGCAGTTTATAACTACCTATAACTTCATCTCCAACTTCCTCTCTCCACTCCAGGTGCCTTCACATGTGAGTGTGCATACATGTACAAGCGCATACACATCATATACATAAATTAAAAGCAGGGATAAGTGTTTGCTGGCAAGCCAGATGACCCCAGTTCAGTCCCTGGGACCCACATGATGAAAGGAGAGCTGAGTCTAACACCTTTTGATCTCTGCACGTGTACATACACACTAAAAATAGATAAATGTAAGCAATTCAATGAACAAACAAACAAAAACAGACCAGCCAGGCATGGTGGAGCATGTGTGCCTGTGATCCCAGCCCATGGAAGTCTGATATAAGAAGATGGCTCCAAATTTGAGACAATTCTAAGATAGGTAGCAACAAATTAATAATTAATAAAAAATATAGTGAATAAATCTAAGACCAATTCTGCATGGTGGTGCTTGCCTGCCAATTCCAGAGCTTGGAAGGCCGAGGAAGGAGGATTAAAAAGTCTTGGAGCAACCAGGAGTGGTGGTGCATGCCTTTAATCCAGCACTTGGGAGTTCGAGGCAGGTGGGGTTATCCCTGTGAGTCTGAGGCCAGGCTGGTCTACCTAGTGAGATCTAGCACAGCCAGCCTGGGGTACATAGTAAAATCCTATCTCAAAATGAAAAAGCGAACCCAGTGGTTATTCTTTTTTCTCTTTTAGTTTTCTGGGGGAAGGGGGGAGTCTTTTTTGTTTAGTTTTTTTATGTGTATGAATATTTCGCCCACATGTTGTGAATGTACCATGTGTGTGCAGTGCCCACAGTGGCCAGAAGAGGGCTTCAGATTCCCTGGAACTGGAGTTATAGATGGTTGTGAGCCACTGTGTGGGTGCTGGGAATCAAAGCTTGGTTCTTTGCAAGTGCTCTTAAATGCTGAGCCATCTTTCTAGCCTTTTTTGTTTTGTTATTCATTTGTCGAGTAGCCTAGGCTGGCCTCAAATTCAAGATATAGTCTAAACTGGCCTTGATCTTCTGATCTTCCTGACTCCACCTCTGGAGCGGAGATTAGAAGGATGCTCCTTCAGCCCCAGCACCCAGAGATTTGAACTCAAAGCCTATGTAGACTCTACCTTGTCAGTGGCTCAGTGGTTTGCCTGTCTGCAGCAAAGCAGGCTTCGGTCCCTTTTCAGAATCAACACAGAAAGAAAATGATTTTTAGGTCTTGCCTCACACCCTTTGGGGACCTCTTGGACCTCTTGTTTCCATCTCTCCTGTGTTTTGTTTGTTTGTTTGTTTTGGTATGGTGTCTGATTAGATCACCCAGGTCTGATCCCAAAGAACTGGACTCCCAGAATTGATCAGGCTTTCCCACTGAGGCACAAATCACTCTAAGGAAGAAATGACTGATACATTTAGTTACTGTTCCTGGGGCACTTGCGTTCAATTAAAATTTTTAAATCACATTTATTGTGTGGTTGCCTTTGTGTGTGTGTGTGTGTGTGTGTGTGTGTGTGAGAGAGAGAGAGAGAGAGAGCAATAGCATGCATAATCAGAGAACAACTCCTAGGAGTTGGTTCTCTCCTTCCACCATGTGGGTCCCAGGGACAGAACTCAGGTCATTAAACTTGGTGGCAAGTTCCTTTGCTCACTGAGGCATCTCACTAGGTGTGAATGTTTTAAAATGAGATCTATATGAACTTAAATGTAGCTTGGTGGAGTGTTGGTTTGTTTGTTTTTAAGGGAAATGTCCTCTCCAGGCCTCATCTTAGCCTAGCATACTTGCTTCTTCCAAAGATTCATTCCTGAGGGATAATGTGGAATGGTCCAGCATCCTGCACAGGTCTAAAAGTCAGGAGTCTCTGCAAAAAGTGCCCCACAGAAATGGCTCAAGGGAAATGAACAATATACACGGACTTTGTTCTCAAGGAATTTTTCACTAGGGAGGCCTGGGTCACACATACCTTTTTTTTTCCTTCCATGACAGGGTTTCATTGTGTAGCTCTGGCTGTCCTGGAACTCACTCTGTAGCCCAGGCTGACCTTGAACTCACAGAGATCCACCTGCCTCTGCCTCCTGAGTGCTGGAATTAAAGGCCTGCACCACCAGTGCCTGGTGTCATACTTTTTTTTTTTTTTTTTGATCAGGTATATTGGTATAATTCTATGGGGGTGGGAAACAGGCTGAAAAACAGGCAACCCTATCATCTATGACCACTGGTGCCAAAGTGGGAAGAAAAAAGAGAGAACTGACTTTACAAAACTTTTTTTTTTTTTTTAAGATTTATTTATTTATTACACATACAGTGTTCTGTCTACACGCCAGAAGAGGGCGCCAGATCTCATTACGGATGGTTGTGAGCCACCATGTGGTTGCTGGGGATTGAACTCCAGACCTCTGGAAGAACAGCCAGTGCTCCTAACCACTGAGCCACCTCTCCAGCCCCCTACAAAACTGTTCTTGACATCCAGGTATTCACCATGATACCCACTCAGCACCCCTCACACTGATAATAAACAAAGTGAAAATGAAAAAGAAGATGAAAAATTAAAAATTGAAGGCCAAGAGCAATAGAGGGAGATGTCTCACCTTGACCTCTGGCCTCTGAATGTGCACACATATGTATGTGTACAACACACACACACACACACACACACACACACACACACAGACACACACACAGACATAGATCACTTACCTAGCATATGTGATGTTTTAAGCTGGACCATGGATATGGTAAAACTAAAGAAAAGATAAATCCAAGTATGCTACCACACACCTGTCACCCTACCACCGGAGAAGCAAAGGTCATATTTAGAGTTTGAAGCTAGCCTGGGCTACATGTGACTCAACCAAAAAAAAAAAAAGAAGAAGAAGAAGAAGAAGAAGAAGAAGAAGAAGAAGGAAGGAAGGAAGCTCTCTGACTCCAAGCTTCCTATTTTCCTGTTTCATGTATTTCATGGGTATGGGTATGCTCTGTGCACCACTGGTGTTCCTGGTGCCCGTGGATTCCGGAAGTCATTAGGTACCTGGGGAGTGGAGTTACAGATGGTTATGAGTACCGTGTAAGTGCTGGGAAGGAGTTGAACCCAGGTCCTCTGGAAGAGCAGCCAGTGCTCTTAGCCGCTGAGCCATCTCTCCAGCCCCCACGTTTCCTAAATTGTAACTGGCTATGAATTCTAGATGTATTCCTAACACTTAAGTAAACTCCTTGAAGTTCACATGTCTATCACCACTTAATTCTTTTGTTGTTGTTGTTTTGTTTTGTTGTTGTTGTTGTTTTTTCCAGACAGGGTTTCTGTAGCAGGAATCTTAAAGGTACTTGCTAGTTCCTCAGGTGATCCTGTTTCCTCAGGCTGGAAGCTTCTGAGTCCTCCACATGAATCTCAGCTGAACTGTGTTGCTCCAAAGCCAACCAGATGCTTAACTAACTACATGCTTTACTCCTTTAGTTCCTGGTCCTCACGCCTTATATACCTTTCTCTTTCTACCCCCACTCCCTGGGATTAAAGGTTGGGTTTCTGGGATTATAGGCGTGGGTCACCAAGTTTAGCTGTTTCTAAAGTGGCCTTGAACTCGAGATCCACCTGGCTCTGCTTCCCAAGTGCTGGGATTAAAGGCGTGTACCACCACCGCGCAACTTCTGCTGTGGCTTGCTCTGACCGGTTTTCTAGCCACCATTGGTTTCTCTCTGTAGCTTTGGAGTCTGTCCTGGACTAGCTCTGTAGACCAGGCTGGCCTCGAACTCACAGAGATACGCCTGCTGGGATTAAAGGTGTAGCCACCACTATCTGGCTATATATGTATATATCTTTTAATTTTAAATTTTGGAATCAGCCTTTGGCTTATGGGTTTTAACTTCATGTTGGGCTGTTGTAAACCCTGACCCTTTTCACCCCCCAGCTGCTGTGTGCTGGTAGAAGCCACGGGCACCTCTTCCTATCAAGTCTTCATGCTTTTCCCAACAGCAGTCAAGACCATCCTTTTTAAAAATGAAGTTGTGGCTGGAGAGATGCCTCAGTGGTTAAGAGCATCATGTAATGTTCTTGCCGAGGAACTGAGTTCAATTCCTGGCACCCACTTCAGGCCAGCTCACAAGTGCCTTGTAACTCTGGCACCTCTGGCCTCCAAGGACACACCTACAAACACACAATTTAAAAAGTAAACAAGGATTGGGGATTTAGCTCAGTGGTAGAGCGCTTGCCTAGCAAGTGCAAGGTCCTGGGTTCGATCCTCAGCTTCAAAAAAGAAAAAATGAAATAAACAAATAAAAATGAATTTCCCTGACCAAATTCAATGATTCCTTATCTCACTCAAAAGTTGAAAACCTTTACAGTAGCTTACAAGGCATCATCAGTTCTGACCCCATTCCTTCCTGGTTCTTCAATTTCACAGCCGACCAATTTTCCGCTTGAGAATTACTCCCCAACACTGATCCCTCTGATCCTTTGAACATACCAAGTGTGGTCCTTTCTCAAGGTCTGTGTACCTTTCTGTCTTTTGGAATCTTCTTCCTTAGATATCTTGAGGTATTATTGTTGTTGTAAGGCAGGCTCTCACTGTGAATCCCTGGCTAGCCTGGAATTCACCATGTATACCAGGTGAGGCTCAAACTCACTGAGATCCACTTGCCTCTGCCTCTCCCGTGTTCAAACTAAAGGCATGGCTCATGGGCTGCCACTCCTGGCTCTGGTCTAGAATCCTCTCTCATTTTAAAATGTATTCGATTTACTTATTTTTCTTTATAGTATGCATGTTTTGCCTGCATGCGTGCATGTATATGCACATCACTCGTGCCTGTCGGATCCCATGGAACTAGGATTATGAATGCTTGTGAGCCTCCACGCGGGTGCTGGGGATTGGACCTGGGGCTTCTTCACGCGCAACAAGCAACAAGCGCTCTTCACCGCTGATCTCTCCAGTCCCCTGGCCTCGGATTCTCAATCTTCCTGCCTCAGCTGCCTTATGACAGGTGCATGTGACCCGGAGCTCTCTATCACTTTTGGCTACAGCTAACTGCAGTAGCAAAACAGGGCCCTCGGAACAGGTACGGCAGAGAGGTGGCGGGGTGGGGGAAGGGAGCTGCGTTTAGACCTCGGGATCTAGGAAGAGCTCTGGACCAGGGCTCAGAGTTCTTGGGCATGTCTCTGAAGCACAAGCCGGCAGCAGGCGCTACCCTTCAGGCTGGGAATGGGCAGCCATCCAAGGACCTCTAGTAGACGAGGGGGTAAAATTGCTTACGGTGGTCCACAAGCTTTGTTGGGGCTTACTGCTGAACGTGGGGGTTTCCTTGGAGTCCAGTAGGTGTGTCTGCAACATCTCTGGCGCCTCTGGGTGGTGGCCTTCGGTACTACAGTGGAAGACCGGAGAGGTGGAGGGAGGCAGCATGGCTGAGCTCACCGCCACAGGCGTATCCATCCCTCCCGGGCCTATAATTTGGGTTCCCTGGGCTGGCCGCCCCTATCAGCGGCTTAGCAACAGATGAGTCACCCAAGACCCCAGCCAAGGCAAACATCAGGGGAGGGGGAGGGTGGGAGGAGGAGATTCCCGAGTGTAGCCACCGCCTCAGTTTCTTGATCCCCCCATCTCCAGAGGCCCCCACTCTTTTATTTGACACTTCTCCGCCCTTCAGGGCCTCGATGTTCTTCCCACAGAGTTTTGCTACACTCTCTGTCCTCAAGAGGGGAAGAGTAACCTTCTACTTTTCCTCATGGAAAGGAAGGTGGACCAGGTTGCTCCCACTTCCTCCCTGTAGCCATGGCAGCCCCCTTTTGTCCCCCCTCTTGTCTTTTGGTCCCAACCCTTGTCAAGGTCTCTCTGGTTCCTGCTCCTCCCCTTTCTTGGAGCTGGCTGCGTGCTTGGGGTATTAGGCAATGGGTGTGCACCCACAGCCCTCTCCAGGCCCCGCCTGTCCCACCGCCCTCTAGCTGCCTGTGGGTCAGTGCTCAGGCCAGACGGTCGGCAGGAGGGCATCAAGGGCCAGCTCAGGCCACCCACTGCCTGTCCATAGCCCCTATCAGAGAGCTAGACCTCAGCCAGGAGAGAGCCCGCAGGGTGAGCTCTTAGGAGTGGGATAGCCCAACTTGGGGAGTCCCCAGGTCACTGAGAAGTTGAGCCTCTGATTGCTGATCTTCCTTGGCCCCTTCGTTATTATTGTTATTGAGGTTTTTTTGTTTTGTTTTGTTTTGTTTTGAGACAGGGTCTCTCTACATAGTCCTGGCTGTCCTGGAACTCGCTATGCTGACCAGGCTGGCCTTGAACTCACAGAGATCCACCTGCCTCTGCCTCCCAAGTGTTGGGATTAAAAGTGTGGGCCACCACTCTCCAGCTTGCCTTGGCCCTTTCATTACATCTGACAAAATGCTGGAGCCAGTCAAGGATAGCATCAGAGAGGGACAAATAGGAACAAGACAGAATAAAATTGAAAGTGGGACCACAGCCACGTGGAGAAACATAAATGTCTGTAAGATATTGATGGAGAAAAGGTCTGTGAAATACCCTTCCGGGGGGGCCTGGGTGAGTCCCAGATTGACAGGCAGGAAAGAGGATTGGGCGCTGGTGAGGATCCTGGATTCTAGAGTAAGGGTGGAAGCTACTGAAATTGTATTTGTCCACCTCAGAAGTCGTCCATGGTTTGGCTCTCTTCCCCTAAATGAGAAGGAGGTTCAGGAGGTCTTGGACTGTCTTTCCCTACTCCAGAGGTGGTGGAATCTGTCAGAAAGAGTACCCTACTGTGGTCCAGGCTGTCTGTCCAGCACACTGGCTTTAGCAGCTCTCCTCCCGAGCACTCAGTGAGTAGCCCCACAGACCTAACCTCCTCTATACCGTTTAGACACCTAGCCAGTGGTGTCCCTTCAGCACGAGGCAAGACTTGCAAGAATGCAGACAGGGCTGGCTGCCCAGCATTGCTGCTTGCCACCACTGATGGTGGTTGTGGCTGTGGGTACCAGCCCTGTGCTTCTGTTTCCTGGGGGGTCGTCTCTGAGTCCATGTGCCTTGGGTGCGCAGGGCCAGCCGTGGTGCTGTGCTTGGGGCTGCGGTCTGGCAGGGGCTGGGGGTGGTTAGGAAGCCTGAGGCCCCTCTCTGGCAAAAATAGTCCGCAGTGGTTAGAGCTAGGAGGGTGAGTCAGGCGGGAGTGCGGTGGCGCCTAACCCCTTCGCTGCCGCCCGGAGGTAAGACGTTCCTGCCTCCGCCTGCGCGCACCCAGGAGTTCTGGCTACCCTGGAGTTGGGCTCCATTTGGAATTCCTGAGGCCTCTCCTCAAATGTGCGAGCATGAAGCATGAATTTGGGCCATCTCAAGCGTTCATTCGGGAATTCGAATAGGAGACCCTGGACAGGAAGCCTACAAGAGAAGGGAATCATAGGGGCACACTGGAGATCTTTGGAGCTTCCGAGCTTTTGACGGAGGCCAAATTCTCAGGCCAAAGCTGACCCCTCCCAAGGGGCAGGCGTGTGGCTCCGAGGGGGGCGGGAGCCAAGCCGCACGGTGGCTCCTCACTTGCAGGCTCCCAGTGCCCTGGCGCGCATAGCCTCTTGGGCTCTCCAAGAGATTGTCAGAAACTCGACGAAGGTCGTCCAGCCCCGTCGTCAGCGCGTTAAAGGGGCTCTCCAGCCGCCCACTCTCGGTGGGCAAACGGAGGCAAAGAGAAAACGATGAAAGATATTGCCATGGGGACCAGGTCCTGGCTCCTTAGTCAGGGTTACTGTACCCTCTCGACAGCCTCAGACCCCAGAACAGGTGAGAGGATCTCCCGCCACTTTCCCCTGGAGTGGGGCTAATCGTGATCACGGGCGTCGGGGGAGAGGGTGTGTGTGTGTGTGTGTGTGTGTGTGTGTGTGTGTGTACACGCTTTTGGGGGGGAGCGGCAGCGTTCCCCTGGTCAAGACAGGGGGTGGGGTGCGGGTGGGGTGGGGATGCCCCGGGCTCTGGGAGGGGCCGCAGCTCCGTCAGCTCCAGCAGAACCACCCGTGAGCTAGGTCGAGCGGAGCCAAAGCCCCCGGTGCTTTGTCGCGGGTTCGCTCGCTTGCTAGCTGTCTCGATCACTCCCTCCCTGCTACCCTCCCTTCCTCCCGGCGGCCGCGGCGACGCTGGAGAAGCGGCAAAGAGGAGTGGCCCCGCGCTGGAAGAATGCTGCTCTGCCGAGGGGGCCGAACCCGACCCAGTCTCCCCACGGTTTAAGCCGCAGGAGCCAAGCCCAAGTGACCCAGCCGCCAGTGTTGTGGATCCTGCACCTGAACCGCTGGAGGTAATGGGGCGGTAGAGGACAGGGTGGGAAGAGACTAGACAGGCATAATGCGGGCAGACGGACGGACAGACGACAAGCGTCCACCCTCAAGAGCACAGACGGAAAGCCAGAGATATACCTACAGAATAAAGGAGTGCCTTCGGATTTAGAGGGCAATGGACGCCAGCAAAGGGGTGGGGATGGGGGTGGGACCCATGGGGACCAGACGGGTGGCTCTCTGCGGTGGGAATATGTAGTTGGGGGCGTGGGGTGGGAAAGTGGACTCAAGTAGAGCCACCCGCGTTTGCGGAGGATACTTGGTCGTGTGTCCCCCCCGCCCCCCGCCCCGTCGCCTTTGCTGCACCTGGACCTGTTTCCCTGTTGGGCGTGGAGGTCAGAGAGTGGGTCAGAGCGCCTGGCCTCGGACTCTCCTCTAACCTAGCTTGCCTGGTATTGCCAGCACGAGGAGGCGGCGACACCCCTCCAGGTGGTGGGGAACCCCCTCCTGATCCCTCCCCCTAACCCTGTAAGGGCGGGTAAATCAGTGGTGGGGCCCTCAAAGAGGGAACAGTTGGGGAGGAGGGATCGAGGGTCGGAGAGGAGCCGTCTCAAGTCCGCATGTGAGTGTCTCAGGGCCCAGTGTTGTGTCTGACTGGGTTGGGCTCCAGAGGCGCTCCCGAGGGCCCGGAGCTGCTTAGATCCTTCCTCTTTGAAGGGTTCCAGAACCCAGGCACTGGAAGTCAAGGGGTGACTATTATTGTTTAGTTTGGGGAGAGATGAGAAAAGTCAGTGGGGCCACAGCGATGGCTTAGGGGACCGGAACAGAGCATCCTTCGGTTCCAGGGAGCCATTCTCTTCTTCATCAGATATCCCTGTCCCGCAGGCGCTGACTGATTCGCCCAGCGGAGCCTCCGGGCTTCGACATGCTGGAGGAGCCCGGGTCTCGGCCTCCGCCCTTGGGCCTCGCGGGTCTCCTGTTGTTGGCCTTGTTGAGTCGGTGAGCATTTTTTTTTTTTTTCTTTCCAGTTTTGGGGAAAAGCACCGACCTGGGCTAGGGGGTAGTTGGAGGGTGTGTGACTAGACCCCAGACCCCAGACACCTTGTCCCTTGTTCTCAGGGCTCTAAGCAATGAGATTCTGGGCCTAAAACTTCCCGGTGAGCCGCCGCTGACGGCCAACACGGTGTGCTTGACCCTGTCGGGCCTGAGTAAGCGGCAGCTGGGCCTGTGCCTGCGCAGCCCCGACGTGACGGCGTCGGCGCTCCAAGGGCTGCACATCGCAGTTCACGAGTGTCAGCATCAGCTGCGTGACCAGCGCTGGAACTGCTCGGCCCTGGAGGGCGGCGGCCGGCTGCCGCACCACAGCGCCATCCTCAAGCGCGGTGAGCCCTGCCGGGGCCGGCTGGCTGTGCTGCCGCCCAGGGGTTGGGGGGCAGGCCGAGGCGCGCGGAGGCGGGAAGGGACCGGTTCGCGGCTGCGGGAGGGGCCTCTCCGGGAATTTCCCCAGGAGCCGCCGCCGCGCTCAGCTGGGTCTGGTCACCCGTCGGGGCCTCTTCTCTGCCTGCCTTCCACCTGCGTCGCTGGCACGGCTGCTGGGTCCCTGCTCCCCTACCCTAGGGCCTCGCTTTTCTGCCTCCACCCAGCTGGATCTGGGATGCACCTGTGAACAGGAGGTGCCCCCCAACCCAAGAAGCTTCAAACACCCCCTCTACCCCCTGTTTTCTCTCCCCTCCCTCTCCACCCAGACAAGCCCAGGCTGGTGTCCCCAGAGTCTCAGCGGGGGTGGGGTGACGCCCCCAACCGTTTAAGGGTTAAACCTGCTCCCCTAATTGCTGGGGTTCCCAGGAGCCAAAGCTGGGAACAAAGACCCTGACGGCTTTGAAGCTGGGGAGCAGCCCCCTCCTCTGTGCTGTGGGGGCCCCAGGTGTCCCTCACCTGAACAGGTGAGGAATGGCTGGAGGGGCAGAGAACAGGTCACTGCTGGCCTGGTCTAGAAGGAAAGGTCTGGGAGGCTCCACTGTTTCTCCTCATGCTCAACTGGAGTTTACTCCCTGAGGAGTAAAGATCCACAGGGTAAAGATCAGTCCAGGGTAGGGTAGTGCTTTGGGGACTACAGGGTTAATAGGCAGCTGCCATCTGCAGGGGAATTCCCAAGACGTGTGCAAACAGCTTCACCCTTGGATGGTTGGGGGATCTTGAGGCTGGCCCTGGAGCCCTAGATTCCCTGGTGAGAGACGCCTGGTCTCCAACTGTCTTTCATCTCCAAAGAGCCCTTGCTTAAAACGGAGAGAGGGACCCCTCCTTCTCTGCAGGGCCTGGTAGAGTGGAAGGTTTTGACACTCAAAGGGTGAGGATGTTTCTCTAAGCCTGGGAAAGACTTGTCATCCCAAGCCTCCTCCTTGGTGACCCCCAAAACATAAGAAAGAGGCCAACCTTTTAAAAGGGCCTTGGGGAAAATCCCTCTGGCCTTTCTCCTCCTCCCAATGTTTTATAAGGTAATAGCAGGTTAGAATAAACATAGAGGGCAATCTTGAAGGGCAAATATAAAAACTAGAACCTGGGAAGGGGGTGGGCAGTTCCAGTGTGTTAGGATTGTAACCGCAGCAGTACATGGTAGCTCGCTTAAAGACTCATTTAATAAAGTATGTGTATGTTGGGGGGGAGGAGAACCCTCAAAGCAAAGGTTCCCCCTCTACCCCCCACCTCCTGCTAAACCTGCAGGGTTGGGGAATTTCTAAGGCTTTTAAGTGTAGAACTCCTGGAACACACCTTCAAAACTCCTCAGGACTCCCTCGGACTCATGGGAAACTCAGAGGGCTCCCTAGGCCACTGGTTCTCAACCCATGCGTGGGGTCATGAACCCCACAGGGGGATGAATGACCCTTTCACAGGGGTCACGTAACAGATCTCCTGCATGTCACATATTTACATTATGATTCATAACAGTAGCAAAGTTGCAGATATGAAGTAGCAATAAAGCAATTTTATGGTATGGGCCACCGCAGCATAAGGAACTGTATTAAAGGTCCCCAGCACTAGGAGGGCTGAGGCCCGCTGCTGTGGACTCTCTCTTGCAGTCACACCCCAAAATGACAGATTTACAGAGGTTTGGCCTTAGCCATCTCTTGACCCCATGGGTCTCTTATTATAGCGGAGGGAACTGAGACCTGTGACATTCCTTGTCTTAGGACATCCTCCCAAATCACTCAGCTGGTAAATGATGGAGTCAGGACTCAGTTAGATTTTTTTTTTTTTTTTTTTTTTTTTTTTTGTTTTTCGAGACAGGGTTTCTCTGTGTAGCTTTGTGCCTTTCCTGGAGCTCACTCTGTAGCCCAGGCTGGCCTCGAACTCACAGAGATCTGCCTGGCTCTGCCTCCCGAGTGCTGGGATTAAAGGCGTGCACCACCACTGCCCGGCTGTTAGAAATTTTTGACCTTGGCTGACTGGGCAAGGTGGTGGCTCACACCTGTACTCATAGCAATTGGGAGGCTGAGTCAGGAGGCTTGTCAAGTGTTCAAAGGCCAGCTTGGCCTACATGGCAAGACCCTATTTCAATATCTACATTGATATTGGAGGTTGCCTGGTTCCTCCCCGTACTCCCCCACCTGCCTTCCATCCTCAGCTGCCTGTAAACCTTACCTCAAGGCTCACACCCATTTTCTCCCCAGGTTTCCGGGAGAGCGCTTTCTCCTTCTCCATGCTGGCTGCTGGGGTCATGCATGCTGTCGCTACAGCCTGCAGCTTGGGCAAGCTGGTGAGCTGTGGCTGTGGCTGGAAAGGCAGTGGTGAGCAGGACAGGCTCCGGGCCAAGCTGCTGCAGCTTCAGACACTGTCTCGAGGCAAGAGTTTTCCACACTCCCAGCCCAGCCCTATCCCTGGCTCAGGCCCCAGCCCTGGCCCCCAGGACACGTGGGAATGGGGTGGCTGTAACCACGACATGGACTTTGGAGAGAAGTTCTCTCGGGATTTCTTGGATTCCAGAGAAGCTCCCCGGGACATCCAGGCGAGAATGAGAATCCACAACAACAGGGTAGGACGCCAGGTATGTGTATTCATCGTGTCCTGGGGCTCGGGGTCTTGCTATGTGGTACAGGCTAGCCTCAAATGAAGACTCCTCCTTAGTCTGAGTGCTGGATTGTGGGTGTGGCCACCAAACCCAACTTTTCTCAGTTTCTCTCTCTCTCTGTCCCTCCCTCCTGAGAGGCCCCACAGAGTAATAGGATGAAGTATGATGATCACCACTTGGAACTAGCAAGCTTGTCACTAGTAGGTCCCCCCAAACATGTTAGAATCTACAGGAAGCTGCCTGATGGGACTTACTGTATACTAAGGTGGAGCTGGCAAATAGTGTTTTTTTTAAAAATTAATTAATTAATTTGGTCTTTTTGAGACAGGGTTTCTCTGTCGTAGCTTGGAAGAAGCCTGTCCTGGGACTCTCCCTGTAGACCCGGCTGGCCTCGAACTCACAGAGATCCGCCTGCCTCTGCCTCCAGAGTGCTGGGATCAAAGGTGTGAGCTACCACTGCCCGCCTTAGTATTTTATTTTTTTAATACAATATGTATGGTTGTTTTGCCTGCATGTATATAGGTCTGTGCACCACTTGTGTACCTACAGAGGGTATTGAATTCTCTGGAACTGGAGTTACAGACAGTTATGAATCATGAATCACCCACCATGTGACTGCTCGGAGTTGAACCCAGGTCCTCTGGAAGAGCAGCCAGTCCTCTTAACTATGCAGCCACATGTCCAGCCCCGCATATACTGTATTCTATATGTGCCTAGCACTTGGCTCATTGCATAGAAACTGTCCCAACAGCTCCCTTCCCCACAGACTTTAGGGGCACTCTTGCCTTCGCTCCCATCGTTATCAGTGTTTACTCTGGAAAGAGCACTGGACTGGACCACTGGGAGTCATCACCTTGCTCTGCCTTCATAAAATGAGGCCGTTATGCTGGTGGCTAACTTCCCCGACAGTCTACTTGTCCCTCTTGAGTTCGGTTCCCTTCCTTCTTCTGTGTTTCCATGCTCTATTCACTCACGCCCCCTCTCCCCACACCCCTCTTCTTCTTGCTGCTCTGATCTTCTAGGTGGTAACCGAGAACCTGAAGCGGAAGTGCAAGTGCCATGGCACGTCAGGCAGCTGCCAATTCAAGACTTGTTGGAGGGCAGCTCCAGAGTTCCGGGCCATCGGGGCAGCGTTGCGGGAGCGGTTGGGCAGAGCCATCTTCATCGATACCCACAACCGCAATTCTGGAGCCTTCCAGCCCCGCTTGCGTCCCCGGCGCCTCTCAGGAGAGCTGGTCTACTTCGAGAAGTCTCCAGACTTCTGTGAGCGAGACCCGACTGTGGGCTCACCAGGCACCAGAGGCAGGGCTTGCAACAAGACCAGCCGCCTGTTGGATGGCTGCGGCAGCCTGTGCTGTGGCCGTGGGCACAATGTGCTCCGGCAGACCCGAGTGGAGCGCTGTCACTGCCGTTTCCACTGGTGCTGCTACGTGCTGTGTGAGGAATGCAAGGTCACAGAGTGGGTCAATGTGTGTAAGTGACGTGAGCCGCACCTCGCACCTCGGGACTAAGGAAGAACACTGTGTGGTGGGCACTCCTTTTCAAACCTTTTGCTCTGATTTCTGTCCAGGGTTAATCATGGCCCCTGGAAGCTCAAAGCATCTACCTGGAAACAGCTTTGGGGGAGTAGGATCAGGTGAAATCTGTGATGAACAGCCTTTTGCGGGGGAAGTGGTCACCATATTTTGTTCTTGAACACCCGAATGGACTAAGATGCAATGCACTGTATTGTTCCCCTCTTCTCAACCTCTGGGGTCTCTTGGGCCCAGATTTATACTCCTTTAGATAGGGAGGCTATCATCTGACCACTCCTCTTCCTTGAGGGACACCACCAGGCATTGTGTGGAGTCATTAAGACCTGTATATAGAAAGAGACCACCCCTTCCTATTTGTGGTTCTCAAACTCCTCCACTACAAACCAGAACCTCCTCCTCTTGTGGGGCCACGCGTGACAATAAGGAGATGTTTTCGGTTGCAAAAGGATAGAAGACTTCGGGAACGCTCCTCCTAGTCCTCAGACAGCTGTCTGTCCAGGCTCTTAGGGGATCGCTCTCCTTCCAGTGGTTGAAAGGGTCCCTCCAAAGGAAAGGTCTTCGCTATGACCCGCACTGGCTTCTCCCTTCTTCAGCAGGAAGGGTGGGAATGGATAATTTATTGTACTGAGACATGTTCTTGGTTCCTGTTTGAAACGAAAATAAATTAAGTTGCTGGACTGGTTGCTGGTGGATGCAGATGGTGATGTGTCTAGCCACACTTGGGGTAGCAGTCTGTGGTTTTGTGTTTTGTTTTGGTTCCTATGTGAAGCCTACACTCCTGTACTCAGTGACTTTTTATGTATATCCTGCTGACTTCCACGAAGGATTGGAGATGATGCTCTGTGACTGAGTTCAGATTTTCAGTCCGGAAGACCAAGGTGGGCTTCTGGGTGGGAGGACTTATGGATCCAAATGTACACAGACCCTGTTCGCCCTGAGCCCTCAGCTCTAGGCATCACCTCTGTCATTACTTAGAACAAAGGTTGGCAACTCTCTTTAGCCTGCAAAGGGCTGCATGACAAATATACGAGGCTGTTTATACTGTGGTCTTTATTCCATCTACTCACCCCTACCATAATTACTCAATTCTGCTGTTATAGACCCAAAATTGTTATGGGCAGGGGGATGGACAAAAGCAGACACAGGCCATACTTAATGGATGGGTAGAGCTGTATTCAACACAGCCACGGACTGGTGTGTAGGGCCAGAGTGCCCCTCTGGCTGTCATTCATTGACCCCTCTCCTATGCAAGGTCACATCTGCTCTGGGAGTTTAAATGTTGTGTAACAATGAACGTGAACTTAGAAGAGCAGGTACTGTTGTCTCTGAGTCCGAGCCGGACTTGGGGAGGGTGGTGGTACATGCAAGGCCCATGGGAAAACACAAAAGGGATTTCTATCTCAAAATGCAAATTGTATGCATAGGCTGCCCTCATTCTCCTGAGTACTGGGATTGATCATGGGTGGGCCCTACCAGGCCCACCTAAAATGAGATTTTTCTAGCAAAGCTAGCATGCTCTGCCATTGAATTATTTGCATATAGATTTTGTTCCTTATTCATTGTTCTTTTGTATTTAACCCAAGTAAAAGAATTTATCTTTTACATTTTTTCTACATTTATTTGTGGATGTGTGCACACACATGCATGTAAGTGCACATGTGAGTGGATGCACGCATGCCATGGCACTCATGTGGAAGTCACGGGGCACCTTGCAGAAGCCAGCTCTCTCCTTTTACCACATGGGTTCCGGGGACTGAATTTAGGTCTTCAAGCTTGGTGGCAAGCACCCTCACCTGCTGGGCCATCTTGCTGGCCCCTCCCTTATCTTTTCAGATATAAGTAGAGAGAACAGAATTTCTTCTCCAATATATCCAATTCCTAGCCAAGTATCTTTGAAAAGAAACATTTGTTTGTTTGTTTGGTTTGATTTTTCTGAGACAGAGTTTCTCTGTGTAGCCCTGGCTGTCCTAGAACTCAATCTGTAGACCAGGATGGCCTTAAACTCACAGAGTTCTGTTTGCCTCTGCCTCCAAAGGTGTGTGCCACACCCACCCGGCTGAAAAGAGACGTCTTTAAGATACAATGTGGGGGTGGGGGTGGCCAGAGAGATGGGTCAACAGTTAAGAGCATTGTCTGCTCTTCCAGAAGACAAGGGTTCAATTCCCAGCACCCACATGGCAGCTCACAACTGTCTGTAACTCCAGTTCCAGGGCTTCTGACACACTCACACAGACATATATGCAGACAAGAAATCAATGCATATAAAATAAAAATAAATAAATAAATGATGGTGCATGCTTTTAATTTCAGCACCCAGGAGGCAGAAGCAGGCAGATTTCTGTGAGTTTGAGGCCAGCCTGGTCTACAGAGTGAGATCCAGGACAGCCAGGGCTACACAGAGAAACTGTTTCAAAAAACCAAACCAAACAACAAGAAAGAATAAAATAATTTAGTGTGGACAAAGGATTTGCAGCACACTTTCAGAACACCTGCATATTTAGGGTGCCATAAGATGCTCCTAGGGAGGTTAGAGACACCTGCTGCTCTCGAAGAGGACAGGGATTCAGTTCCCAACACCCATGTGGTGGCTCACAACCATCTGTAGCTCCAGTTCAGAGGATCTGGGGCCCTTGTCTGGCCTCTGCAGGCTCCTGCACATGCATGGCAGGTATACATGCATGCAAAAACACTCATATAGAAAATAAAAATAGGGTTGGAGAGATGGCTCAGAGGGTAAGAGCACCGACTGCTCTTCCAGAGGTCCTGAGTTCAATTCCCAGCAACCACATGGTGGCTTACAACCATCTGTAATGAGATCTGGTGCCCTCTTCTGTGTACAAAATAAATAAATAAATAAATCTTTAAAAAAGAAAATAAAAATAAATATTAATAATAACACCAAAAATATGATGCCAGGGAATGCAGAAATAATTTTCTATTTCTCCCCAGGCAAGAGATATATCTGCTGCCCACGTTTCTCTTAAGTCAGGTGACACAGCTGGAGGGGGGCGGCACCAGAAGAGTTTGAGAAGTGTTGGGTCAGGGTAGTGCTCCACGGTGACATTACAACTTTTTATTTTGGGAGGCCAGGTGTGATGGTGCATCCTTTTAATCCCAGTACTCAGGAGGCAGAGGCAGACAGATCTCTGTGAGTTCAAGGCCAGTCTGATCTACAGATTGAGTTCCAGAACAGCCAGGGCTCTGCAGAGATACCCTGTCTCAAAAACAAAACAAAACAAAACAACAACAACAAAATTTGGGGGGGGGGTTTGGAGAGATGGGTCCATGATTATGAGTGCTTGTTGCTTTTGTAGAGGACCTGGGTTTGATTCCCAGCTACCACATGGAAGTTCTCAACGGTCTGTAACTCTAGCTCTAAGAGATCCAGCACCCTATTCTGACCTCCACAGGCACTAGGCATACACATGGTACACAGACATACGTGTAGGCAAAACACTCATATACATAAATAAGCCTAAAAATCTTACAAAATATGTGTACATGTACATGTACGAGTATCCAAAACAGAGTCTTGAATTGGCCGGAACTGAAGTTTTAGGGTGCTGTGAGCCATCTTCTCAGCTCCATGGCAACAGTTGATCAGATGTCAGACACTTGCTCACTTGAATGAGGAGAGGAGGAAAGGAGAGGGGCTGAAGTAAGAACGGGCTCGGGTAGACCGAGTCTAACGGGAGTATCCAGCATGGGGATGCCTTACATTCGGGAGGATGTGCTCTCCAGTGGAGCTGTGGCCGGAGCGTGTTAGCTTTCCCGGTTTCCATCCTCCTAGCCCCTCTGGCTCCCTTCCTTCCCTGGCTTTCCCTTTACTTTCATCACACACTCTGTGGCAAACTTAAGACCCAAACCACAACCTTGACAAATTCCAATTGGATTTCGTCAGCAAGGCCAACAGCCCCTCCCGGTACAGGCACTGGGCTCAGGCCCAGGTCTGGGGTCAGTGACAGGGTGGGAGTATGCAACCCACAGAGCTGGTGGCTACAATTTCAGCTTTTACTGGGCTCCAGTGGCAGCCAGAGGGAGGAGAGAGACTGATGAACTCTAAGTCAGGCTGCTGGGCTCCTTTGACTCTGGCTGGGCAATTTCTCCTCCACTCTCGATAGAGCGGCCAGTAAGATGGAGAGTGGCAGCGAGCAGCTAGCTGTCAGCAAGGTATCTGCTGTGTCTGTTCCTGCTTGCGCCACAGCCAACCCGATGCTAACTGACACTCTCTTCTCCATACTCCAGAATGGTGAAGGACAGACAAGGACAGGTCTGAGAGATTCTCCAGTCCCATCCATCATCCCCAAGTTATAAAAAGCAATTCCTCCTAGCCATATGGCGCTGCCAACCATTTTTATCTTGTTTTGTTTTTTTTGGTATGAGAGTTCTGCCTGCGTTCCAGAAGAGGGCATCTGATCTCATTACAGATGGTTGTGAGCCACCATGTGGGTGCTGGGAATTGACCCGGGGCCTCTGGGAGAGCAGCCATCTCTCCAGCCTCCGTTTTTTATCTTTCTCTCCCTCTGGCATACAACCACGAGAGAATCTAAGGTCTTCATTCATTTCCTTGTGATTGTTCCAATTCCCCGGGGGTCCACAAGGCATGCTGGTGTGGCTGGGGCCCTAGGGAGCGGGATGAGTGGTTGTAAAGCATAGTTTTGGTGGTGCGTGTGGGGTATATAGCCTGGTGGAGTGTGGTTTAAAGTTTTAGGAAAGAAATGGAAAGGGTAATAATCACATAAAAGGTTATGTCACAGGACCCACTACATGACTGTGTAACTGTCTTAGGGTTTCTATTGCTGTGATAAACACCACGACCAAAAGCAACCAGAGCAGGAAAGGGTTTATTACACCTCACAGATTTTACAGTCCATCACCGAGGGAAGTCAGAGCAGGAGCTCAGTGGAGGAACTTAGAGGCAGGAACTGAAGCAGAGGCCATGGAGGAGTGCTTAGTGACTTGTTCCCCATGGCTTCCCCAGCCTGCTTTTATTTATTTTTTAATTAAAAATACTTTTTAGAAGTAATTTGTTTTACTTTATTCATTTATTTTTTATTTTATTTTATTTTTTTGAGACAGGGTTTCTCTGTGTAGTTTTGGTGCCTGTCCTGGATCTCTCTCTGTAGACTAGACTAGGCTGGCCTCGAACTCAGAGATCCATCTGCCTCTGCCTCCCTAGTGCTGGGATTAAAGGCGTGCACCTGGCTACTTACTTTCATTTACACACACACACACACACACACACACACACACACACGTGTATGGGTGTGAAGGTCCCTGGAACTGGAGTTACAGACAGTTGTGAGCTGCTGTGTGGTTGCTGGGAATTGAACCCAGGTCCTCTGGAAGAACAGCTAGTGCTCTTAACTGCTGAGCCATCTCTCCAGCCCCTCAGCCTGATTCTTTCCTTTTCTTTCTTTTTTGAGACAGGATCTCTTCTATGGAGTCCTGGCTGTCCTAGAACTTGCTGTGTAGACCAGGCTGGCCTCAAACTCAAAGAGATCCACCTGCCTCTGCTTCCTAAGCACAGGGATAGCACCATGGGCAGCTCACCATCTTTCTTAATTCTGACCTATTTTTATGTGTATGAGCACTGAGTGTTTTGTCATTTCCTCTCACCTCCACCCCCAGCTGAGGACCAAACCCAGGGCCTTGCACTTGCTAGGCAAGCACTCTACTACTGAGTTAAACATGAATGTCTCTGTACACATGTACAAGTGACCATGGAGGCCAGAAGAGGGCATAGGGTTCCCTGGGACGGCAGTTACAGATGGTTGTGAGCCATGTGGGTGCTGGGAATCAAACACAGGTCCTTGGGAAGAGCATCTCTCTCTAGTCCTTATGTGCTTTCTTATACAATTCAGAGGTGGCGCTGCCCACAGTGATCTGGGCCCTCCCACATAATCATCAATCAAGAAAAGCATCCTACAGGCTTGCCCACAGGCCAATCTCGTGGGGCATTTTCTTAATCATGGTTCCCTCTTCCCAAATGATTGTTGCTTGTATGAAATTTACATCAAACTAGCCGTACAACTGGCCCCTTGTCAATTTGACACATAAATACATCATTCAACTAGAACCTTTCCTTTCTCAGTTGCACCCAATATGGCATGTTAATATAAAACGACAAAACATTCCAATGTTTAAATGTTCCACAGTTGTTAAAAATTCAAACATATAAAAAAATTCAGTATCTTTTTAAAAAAATTTTTTGAGACAGGGTTTCTCTATGTAGTTTTGGTGCCTGTCCTGGATCTCACTCTGTAGACCAGGCTGGCCTTGAACTCAGAGATCTGCCTGGCTCTGCCTCCCAAGCTCTGGGATTGAAAGTGTGCACCACCACCGCCCGGCAAATTCAGTATCTTTAAAAGCATTCAAAGTCTCTTTTTAGTTATTTATTTTTAAAGATTTATTATGTATACAGAATAGGGCGCCAGATCTCATTACAGATGGTTGTGAGCCACCATGTGGTTGCTGGAAATTGAACTCAGGACCTCTGGAAGAGCAGCCAGTGCTCTTAACCTCTGAGCCATCTCTCCAGCCCTCAAAGTTTCTTTTAAAGTTCAAAGTTTCTTTAAAATATCCAAAAATTTCTGTAAAATTCCAAAGTCTCTTAAGTGTGGAGTCCTGCAAAATGAGAAATAAATTACTTGCTTTTGTATACTTTGAAAAGGGAAAACCAGGGCAATTCCAAACCAAAGTCCAACACTGTAAAAAGTTCAGAGCCTGATGGCTGGGACCCCCTCATGATTCTCTGGGCCCCACTCATGATTCTCTGGGCCCCAAAGGACTCCATCTCCCCAACTCTGCCGTTGTCACTGCAACAGGGCTGCACCTTCACCCACGGCTTTTCTTGGGCTCTTTTTTGGGACTCTAACCCTGCCACATGGTGCCAAGTCTCCTCCAGTGACTCCTTCAGTCCTGGGGCTTCTGCTGCAATAAAAGCTGCACCTTCAACAATGGCCTCTCCCAGTGCCAATCCTTAGCTACTTTCTACAAGCCCTTCATACCTTCAAGACCAGTACCGACCAGGAGACTCTTACAAATGTGTAATGCCAAATCCAGCTGACAAGGTCAGGTACCGTCTTGGCCTGCTGGACCACAGATTCTTGCTGACCCTGAGGAAACACTAGAAGATGCTCTCTTCCTTAGTGATACTATTCTCCTTCTCCTCCTCCTCTTTTTAAGACAGGGTCTCACTATGTAGCTCTGGCTGTTCTGGAACTCACTTTGTAGACCAGGCTGGCCTCAAACTCAGAGATCCACCTGCCTCTGCCTCCTGGGTGCTGGGATTAAAGGTAGGTACACTACTGGCTACTTTAGAGGTTCTTAATTAAAAATATCAGAATCCTTTAAGGGACTCTCAAATGTCTCCTGGTAACTTCACAAGCCATGACTCCTTAGTCTGCACTGTCCTCAGCATTATTGTCTAAGTTCTCACAACGGCCCACTGAGCTCTCAGCAAGCCATGGCTTTTCTAGCCCGGAGTTCAAATCCACCACATCCTCCCTCAAAACACATGGTCAGGTCTGTGACAGCAACGATCCCACTCCTGTGGTTTCTCTTGCTGTTACAAAACACTATGAAGAAAAGCAACTTGAGGCGGAAAGGGTTTATTTCATTCCACAGACTGCAGATTCCATCACTGAGTTGGAAGTCAGTGCAGAAACTCAGGGCAGGATCCTGGAGGCAGGAACTAAAGCAGAGGCCATGATGGAGTGCTGTTTATAGGCTTGCTCCCTGTGGCTTGCTCAGCCTGATTTCTTTTTTCTTTTCTTTTCTTTCCCTTTTCCTTTCCTTTTCTTTTTTTTAGACAGGGTTTCTCTGTGTAGCTTTGGAGCCTTTCCTGGAACTCACTCTGTAGCCCAGGCTGGCCTTGAACTCACAGAGATCTGCCTGGCTCTGCCTCCCCAGTGTTGGGATTAAAGGCGTGTGCACCACCTGGCTTCACAGCCTGATTTCTTATACACCTGGGAACTATCTGCTCAGGGGTGGTACCTCTCTCACAGTGAGCACAGCCCTCTCACATCAATTATTAAAGACAATATCCCACAGGCCATCTGGTGGAGTCATTTTCTCAACGGAGGTTCTCGACTCTCTAGCTTATGTCCAGGACACAAGATTAGCCAGCACAGTAACCATATTTGGGGAGTCTTTTGCCTTTAAAAACCCAGAGTTTGGGCTGGGTTTTGGAAATAGTTCAGGCATTGAAAGTACTAGCAAGCCAAGCCTGGTGACCTGAGTTTGATCCCCAGAACCTGTGTAAAAAGCTGGAGAGTTTTGCTGCTCTTGCCTCGAAAGGACCAGGTTCCTAGTACCCATGTGGGACAGCTTACAATTGCTTGTAAATCTATTTCCAGGGAATCTTAGAGTCTTCTCCCTAAAGCAGACACGAACACTCACAGGCACCTCCCCCCCCTAAGACATCTGTGCATGCACATAACTAAAAATAAATCCTTTTTGCTGGGTGTGGTGCATACCTTTAATCTCAGCACTCAGAAGGCAGAGGCAGGCAGATTCTCTGTGAACTCAATGCCAGCCTGGTATATAAAGTGAGTGCCAGGCCAAGCTGGGGCTACATAGGGAGGCTGTCTCAACCAAATCCAAAGCCAAAACCACACAAAGTAACAAACAAACAACATAAACAGTGTTTAAAAAGCTGGATGCCTGTGATGTATCTGTAACTGCAACATTCCTACAGTGAGATGGGGTGTGGAGTCAGGAGAATTGAATAGAGCTAGCGTGCACCACAGCCATAGACACTAGAGATCCTGCACCACCAACATAAAAGGCAAGAACCGACTCCTGAAAGATGTCCTCTGCCCTCCACACCTTGCTAAGGCACTGCCCTCCACACCTTGCTAAGGCACAAGCGCACCCACATCTCTCATACAAGCACACACACATTAAGTGAGTAAATGATAAAAAAACAAACAACAAAATCATCCCAGAGCTTACTACAGGAAAGGCCTCAGCAGCAGTGAGTCAGGACAAGCTCCTTGTACATCTCATCTCTCACCTTCTCAAATTAAGGTCCTCTTGGTTTCATAGTCTACAGTCATGTTATTCTTTACTGTTGATTTATTTTAGACAGGGGTTCTCTGGCTGTCCCGGAACTTGCTCTGTAGTCTACACTAACCTCAAACTCGGGGATCCACCTGCCTCTGCCTCCTGAGTGCTGGGAACCCGGCCAGTTACGTTATTCTTGAGGTAAACATAGCAGAGAAGACAAACTGGTGTAAGAGGATCTGGTGAGTGCATAATCCAGAGATGGACAGGGCAAGGGACAGGCACTGAGTGGCCGCTTTCCAGCCTGTTTCCTGGAAGAACAGAAAAGCGACATTTTGGGTCAAGGTCTAGGGAAGAGCTATGTGCTCTCTTATAGTGCACGCATTTAAAGAACGTGGTGTTCAGCGTCACTAGAGAGTGTCTCTAACGCAGCTTCTGATATAACTTGTCACTAGTCTCAGGCAGTGTCTCCAAAACGTTAAAAAAAAAAATAAGTGTACAGGAAGGAAGGAGGGAACGTGGGTGCTCTTTCCTTGGGGTACTAAAATCCATACTCTAGATCTAGAGAGACTTCATCAGACCCGCCTCTGAGTAATCACGTTTCTGTCCTTCGTCTTCCGACTCCCTAAACGACCCAGATTCCAGGTGTTTCCTTTAGTATCTTAAGGGCATCGTTCTCTCTCCTCTTTCCTCGGTGGAGAAACGGTCTCTTGAATCAGACCTCGTGGAAACTATCCTCAGGAATCAGTGGAGCGGCGCTGCAAGCTGGGTGCGTGCGGAGCGCTGTTTACCAGAACTGAGGACTGGAGGAGAGGTCGGCTCCAGCAAGGGTTTCGCCGTCCACACTCCAGAGCTGGCTCCGCCTAAGAAAGCCCAGCGAGTCCCTCGCCCAGGTCCAGTCTCCGGGGCAGGCGGAACGCCGCCTCGGCCCTCGACTCCAGGCCAGGCCCTGCAGCGCGGGAGCCTCACCTCAGTCCCCACGGCCTCCTCTCCACAACTCTGCCCCGGGATCTTCCAGCCCCCCACACGGGCCCCCGCCTCGACTCAGCTTCAGCACCCGACCGCTTTTGCTGCAGCCGCTGCCATGGTGACTGGGTCTCGCGAGAGCCGCCGCTCGCTGCCGCTCGCTACCGCGGGCTACCGCGCACTTCTCGCGCGATCGTGGAGGTGGGAAGTAGCCCGGGCTGGGGGTGGGGGTTCGCCGCACATCTCCTGTCGCCGTCGCGGCTTCCGGTGCTAGGTGGAGGGAAGGAAGGAGGGAGCGGAGGGAGCGGAGGAGCGGGGCCAGCGGACCAGCTTCGCCGCGGTCGGCTCGGGGAGCGGGAGGCAGCGGCCCGACAGCCGGGCGGAACCTGCGGGGGCGGAGGTGGCGGTGGCAGCCGCGGCGCCCGGAGCAGGAACAGGTTCGGAGCTGGAGAGGGAAGGCGGGTCCGGGCCCGGGAGGAGGCTGGGTCAGGGTGGGAGCCGCGGAGCCCCGGGGCCCCCTGCCGCCGCGGCCCGGCCCGGCGAGGTGCGGCGGACGCTTCCCGCAGAGCCGGGGGTCCCCAGCCCCGCTCCCGCCCCCGCAGCTGAAGGACGCCGAGCTGGGGTGGGGGCGGGGGCGCGCGCCGATTTGTCCTCCGCCTCGCCCGGAGGGGGCGACCTGGGCTGCAGAGGTGGAGCTTTCCAGGGTTGGGGGAGGCAGGCTGACCAGTGGGGGGTGATGCGGGGGCGGTGCGGCTGTTTGGATCTTTTCCTTCTGTCTAAAGGCTACGAGGAATGCTGCCTTTTTCCCCGCTCCTTCCCCCCACCCTCTCTCTCCCTCGCCTAAGCTGTGGGGTGGTGGTGGGGGCACCAAATTGAAAAGCCTCGCTGTGGGTATTCTTCTTCCTCACCCACCGCGAGGCACGGGGATTGGGGTTTAGCTTCAGGGCCTGCTGGTGAGGCCCCGCTGCGCACTGTTCTCCTGGTCGCGCTCCGCTTTGGGGGTGTTGGGAAGGGCAGGTTGGGAAGAGGGCAGCAGGTGGGGAGAGGGTGGGGAAGGGGGAGGGGGCCCTGAGCTCGCTTGGAGGAGAGAGGTGGGGCCTTCCTCCCCCAGGCGTAGCGGGGGCGGTCTCACCGGAGGAGGGAGCATCTTGTCACTGGCCCTGAGTTTGTGTCTTCCAATCCGCTTTCTTTCTCTAGGAAGTACCAGGATTCCCGGAACAGAAAATGAAGCCATTGCTTACGCCAATCCTTTGAAAGAAGGGGGAGGTGGGGGAGGTAAAGTTCCCTGTTAAAAAACGGGCCACTTGATTAGTTAAGTGGTAACTCTCTTTGGGAGAGTCTTGTTCCTTTTTGGGGTTCTATTACTGCTGGTCTCTGGGCCAGGAAGAATGTGGTGGAGGAGTGTGTGGTCAGGAGTGAGAAGGAAATAGTGAGGTCATTAGGGTGAAGAGAAAGGTAATGTAAAACCTATTTCTGCTGCCGTTGGATTGGTTCACCCTTGGTCTGTGGCATGAAAGTTTTATTGGGAGATCTGCTGCAGGAGTCTGATCGCTTGACTCAGGGCAGGCAGCAGAATGGGATCTAGTCTCTGCATACCTCCAGTCAGGTAGATGGAGACTGTCTTTACTGTCGGGCCAGGCAGTGGCCGGAGGAGTGGTCTTTTGTGTATTGGTCCTGAGTTGGAATAAATTGTTAAAGCCCATTTTAAGAAAGAAAGGCTGGATCCACTTAGGTTCGTCTTTGCACAGAGTGAATCATTGACCTTGCAGGCAGCTGGAAAAGGAAGGCTCCATGTGGCACACACTCAGGCTCCTGCCGCCTTGCACAGTTTTCCTTCCCTTCTTTCCCTTCCCCCTCCCTCACTTTTTTTTCTTTTCATTTCTTGAGACAGGCCTCTCTGGGTAGTCTCCTCGCTGCCCTCAGACAGCTGCCTGCCTCTGTCTTGAGTGCTAAGGTTAAAGTGTGAGCCCCCACAACAGCCTTTTTTGAGACATGGTAGGTTTGATGTCAAGGATCTTGCTTTTATGAGGTGAACACAGGACAGGCTTGTGTAGCCATCTGCAAGGTTTCTAGCTGTGGTTCAAGGAGAAGAGGAGGAAGTCTGGCAACGGGGACTGCAACCTTAGCACCAGGATGATGCAGCGGGGGATAGAGATTTAGGCCAGTCTGGGTTACATAGCAAGTTTATCACTACAAAATAAAAGAAATACAAACGAAAAACCTGACATTTGGAGGTAATTGAGCAATTAAGAAGTTTTGTCAGGTCTTAGGATGATGCTGTAGTGTGTTCATCTTCTCCCTTTCCAGTATTTATGATGAGTTGAAATGGCCTTAAAGGACAGAGGCCATCTCTGTTGATTAGAAGGAGAAACTTCTTCAAAACCAGGTTTGTTAAAGCTGGGGTTACAAAGTGGGAATCTGCTTCCTCAGAACTGGAAATAGATACAGAGGCCCGGGAGGCGAGCACACCAGGGTGTTCGTCTCCTTTCACCATTTGGTTAAACGTGTTTTTAGAGACAGAACGAGAGGGTAATTAAAGGTGGGCTCTAGGATCAGACAGAATGGGGGTGGGTTTCATCTGCTGATTTATTGTGGACATTTGGTAAAATGACTTGTTGTGTGTAAAGAGGGTGATGGGAACAGCTACCTCACAGGGCTGTCGTGAGAACTAAGTGAGACAAAACTACTGAGTATTGTGCAGGACACGCACCAACACGTGTTAACTGCTATTATAACCCGGCGTTGTAATAGCGATGACGCGGACACTTAGGGCTACCTCACAAGAGGAATTTCAGGAAAGAGCCGCTTGGTGCCGTGAGGAGGGACAGTTGTTACAGTGACTTTATACAGTGTCTCACAAGTGGTGACATCCTTTTCCAGTGTCAGTTTAGAGAGGCACTTCAGCTTCAGCCAGAGGTGAAGGCAGAGCAGGGCCGGGCCAGAACTGTCCTCTTGGATACAAAGACATGGGTGATACCGTAGGCCTGGTGAGATGGTTCCGTGGGGAAGAGCTCTTGCCGTCAAGCTTGAAGATTGAGTTTGACTCCGAGCTACTGCCCTAGACCCACATGGTGGAAGGAGAGAAACTGATTCTTCCAAAGCTACTCTCTGGCCTCCAGACAAAAACAGTGTAAAAAGAAAAAAAATATTATTTATTTATTTATTTTTAAGAAAAGTCACTGTATAGCTTGAGTGTGATAAGTAAGACATGGATGTACTCCTAGTACTTGGGAGGTAGAGGCAAGATGATTAGGAGTTAGAGGATCAGGAGTTAGAAGCCATTGGATGCTACAAGAGACCTTGTTTAAGAAAAACAGGGCTGGGTGATGTCAAATGCCTTTTTAATCCCAGCACTTGGGAGGCAGAGCAGGGGGATCTAAAAGTGAGTTCCAGGATGCACTGGGATGTTACACAGAAAAACCTTGTCTCAAAAAGAAAAAAAAAGAAAAAGGCCCCAGAGGAGTTTGCCCAGTGGTTAGAGCTTGCTTGTTGCTGCTTATTTGGAGGACTGGTGTTCAGTTCCCACCACCCACATCAGGAACCCACAGCACCTGTAATGTCAGTTCCAAAAGATCCAACAACCTCTTCTGGCCTCCTGGACATTGCGTGCTCACGTACACATATAATTTAATTATAAAAGAAAGGGTGGGGCTGAAGAGCACTTTGGTTCCCAGCACCCACCCCAACATCCTTAACTTATGCCTCTGTGGGCACCAGGCAGGTACATGATGCTGGTACATGTGCATTCACAACATGAAGACATCCATAAATAAACCTTTTTTTAAAAATAAGATCTTTATTGACAGATAATTCACATACTATACAGTTTTCCTGTTTGCACAGTTTGATAGACTTTAGTCCAGCATCCTCATAGGCCCATGACACCATCACCACTTCCTGTTTTAGAACATCGCTGTCTTCAATTTCTTTCCCTTTTTTTGAATGCCGAATGCCATTTATTGAAGGAGGGAGGAGGTCTTAAATACAGGCTTACAGCACAATGGGAGAACCCCGGAGGGCAGAAGTTACCTCCGATGTTTTACAATCTTGCATCTAAGATAAATAAACCTTTTAAAGACAGAGTTATCAATGGAGCTCAGTTGGAGTGGCACACATGAGCCTCACGTTCTGTCCCTGGCTGGGTATAGAACCACAAACCATTGGGAGGTCAGAGGCAGGAGGATCAGAAATTAAAGATTGGGGCTGGAAAGATATCTCAATGGTTAAGGGTACAGTCTCTTCCAGAGGACCTGGATGTGATGTCCAGCATCCACATGGCAGCTCAAGCCATGTAACTCCAGTTGTTGGGCATCTGACACTCTCTGGCTTCTGCAGGCACCAGGTACACAAGTGGTGCACAGACATACATGCAATCAAACCACCAGAACCCATAACATAAATAAAAGTTATTTTAAAAACTTCGGGGTTGGGGATTTAGCTCAGTGGTAGAGCGCTTGTAGCAAGTGCAAGGCCCTGGGTTCGATCCTCAGCTCCAAAAAAAAAACCAAAAAACCTTCAAGGTTGGGGCTGGAGAGGTGGCTCAGAGGTTAAGAGCACCGACTGCTCTTCCACAGGTCCTGAGTTCAATTCCCAGCAACCACATGGTGGCTCACAACCATCTGTAATGAGATCTGGCGCTCTCTTCTGTGTACACAATAAATAAAATCTTTAAAAAACAAAAACAAAAAACTTAAAGATCATTCTCAACTACACATTGCATTTGAGGCCAGCCTGGAATAAATGAAATGACACCCTGGATTTTTGTTTTTTTCTATTTACTTACTATTTATTTATTTATTTTGGTTTTTGGAGACAGAGTTTCTCTGTGTAGCCCTGGCTGTCCTGGAACTCATTCTGTAGACCAGGCTGGCCTTGAATTCACAAAGATCCTCTTGCTTCTGCCTCCTGAGTGCTGGGACTAAAGACATACACCACCACCACCACCTGGCTAGAGACAGACCCTGTTTAACAGAACACAAGTCTGAGAAGTGAAGGTGATTGACTGGGAGGAAATTGAACATTCTGGTTGAGTTTAGAGATTGAGTTCTCCGGTATTTAGGACCCCTGTTGACTGTTTCGTTTTGTTTAGTTTTTTTGTCCTTTTAAGAATGTCTGTCTCTGCCCGTTTCACAAAACGTTGTGTTAAGGTCCAGGGATGATGTCTGTAGTTCTCTTGTCAGGCCTTTTCCATTGGGAGATCTGTGGGGGGCTGGGGGAGAGAACTAAACAACACTTAAATAATAAAAGGAATCAGGGAACGTTTGGAAGGAGTTCCAGATAAAGTAAAGACCTCCTTGGGCATGGTGTGGCACCTTTAGTCCAGCACTCGGAGGCAGAGGCAGGTGGATCTCTGAGCTTAAGGCCAGTCTGAGTTACAGAGTGACACACTGCTTGTTTATTTTTATTTATGTGCATTGGTGTTTTGGAACTGGAGTTACAGAAGGTTGTGAGCTGCCATATGGTGCTGGGACTTGAACCCAAGTCCTCCAGAAGAACAGCCAGTGCTGTAACCACTGAGACATCCCTTCAGGCACCGAGACCCTATGTTTAAAAACCAACCAACCAACCAAAATGAAGGCTCAGCACAGTGATTCTCAGCTTATGGGTCTCAACTCCTTTGCGATTTGAAGGACCCTTTCACAGGGGTCACCTAAGACCATCAGAAAACACAGATATTTACTTGTAGTTCGTAGCAGTAGCAAAATTGCAGTTACGACTTAGCAGCGAGTGCTATGGTCGTGGGTCTCTAAACATGAGGAAGGATTACAGGGTTGTAGCTCTAAGAAGATGAGAACCTGCCTTTGCAGGTAAGGGGCACCTGGAGCCTAGCCTGAAGGTCTGAGTGTGAGTTCTGGAACCCATGTGGGGAAAGAACCAGTGTTGAGAAGTCGTCCTGTGACCTCCACACGGCTCTTGCCGCACACCTGCCCACGTGTGTACTTCATGTACACTCCATGAAGGTGTAGTTAACCTTTTTAAGGGCTGGAGAGATAGCTCAGAGTTGTTCCTACCTAGCACCCACTTTGGGCATTTTATAACCACTAACTTGAGCTCCATGTGACTAAGGGTTAGTCTCCTCCCCTTTCACCTACACACACTTAAATCCCCACTCCCTAGGCTGTGTTCCCACGCCCTTAATCCCAGCACTCAGGAGGCAGAGGCAGGAGGATCTCTGGGTTTGAGGACATCCTGGGCTTCAGACTGAGTTCCAAGACAGCCAGGACTACAAAGAGAAACCCTGTCTCCAAAAAAAAAAAGGGGTAAATATTTGACTATTTAACAATTTTCTGTGTGTTGGTGTTTTGGCTGCATGTACTTGTGTACCACGAGTGCAGGAGATGGAGGAAGTCAGAAGAGCTGTCAGATTCCCTGACAAGTTATGGATGCTGGTGGTGCTGGGAACTGATCCTGGTTCCTCTAGAAGAGCAGCTGTACTCAACAACTGAGCCTTTCAATAGGGTTTCTGTACCCCTGGCTATCCTGGAACTCGTGTTGTAGACCAGGCTAGCCTCAAACTCTCAGAGCTCTGCCTTCCTAACCCTGTGAGTTCTGGTGAATGTTGAGATTAAAGGGATGTGTCACCAACTGCCTGGCCATGTGCTGTAATTTTCTTATGGATTTCTAGAAAGGATCTGTCACACCACATGGACTGGAAAGGAGTAGCTTAAGACTTGAGGGGTCCTCTGTTATTGCCACACTCCTCAAGAAGGGTCACATAACTGAGTGACAGGTCTCCTGGTGCCCTTTAGCTCTCCCATTGCTGGTGAGAGCCTGCCATGCCTTTTTATTACTTTATGTGTGTGTGTCAGTTGTGAACGTTTACAGTTGTAATGAATTTAGGATGCAAGAGAGCATTTGTTTTCTGTTGAAAAGTGTGTGTGTGTGTGTGTGTGTGTGTGTGTGTGTGTGTGTGTGTGACAGAGGGAGAGAGGGAGGGAGAGAGATGGGGTCTTATGTAGCCTAGGCTAGCCTCATAAACTAGCCAAATGGTTGAGGATGTCTTCGAGCTGATGATCCTGCTCCCACTACTGTAGTGCTGGGGTGCAGGCATGCATAACCACCTAGTTCATTACGCGATAGTGAGCGACACGGACCCCCTCCAGCCTTGTGCACTCCAGGCAAGCACTCCAACCGAGCTGAGTTCCATTCAGACTTGACCCTAAGTAAAACCTTAGTCTAATACATAAAATGTTTTATTGAGAGAAGTGGGTGGGTATGGGGGTGGGTGGGGATGGGGACACGGACACGGACCACACAATTAGAACCTCTGTATGTGTGGCCTCTTCCCAGGCAGCTTTTTTTTTTTTTTTTTTTTAAGTTAGACCTTTTCTTTTTTCCCTTGGCTTTAAAAAAACATTTATTTCTATTCATATGAGAGTTTTTCTTGCATGTCTGTATGTGCACCATGTGTCTGGTGCCTGTGGTCAGACGAAGATGTCAGATCCCCTGGAACTGGAGTTATAGGTGGTTGTGAGCCATCATGTGGATGCTGGGAACCAAACCTGAGTCCTCTGCAAGAGCAATAAGTGCTCTCAACTGCAAGCCAACTTTTTTTTAATTTAGATACTATATGTGTGTGAGGGGATGTGCATGCGTCAGTGCGTGCGTGAGTGTGTAAGATGACAGCTTGTCCTTTTTCTCCTATTGTGTGGATCCTGGGGTTGAATTCAAGTCTTTATGTTTGGTAATAAGTGCTTTTGCCTGATGAGCCATTTGTACCCACACCCCTTTTTGAGAGAGGGTTGCCTGCATCCCAGACTGCCCGGAATTTGTTATGTAGACCACAGTGGGTCCTGTGTGCTATGATTACAGGCAGACACCATGCCTGGTGTCTTGGCAGCCTCTTGGTCCCATCCGAGGAACACGAGGGCTCTGAGAACATGGAAACCCCGTCTCTAGTTTGTCACATTCAGGAGGAGGACTGGGGACCACAAGTGGATCACTTTCTGTCTTGACACTACAAATGTTTAGTCATCCTCAGTGGGGCCATTTCAGAAAGTGTGTCAGTCACCAGCTCCAGGTCAGTCCTCCTCCTTTGTGCCAGGACAGGAGCACACACGCGCACACACAGCCCTGCAGGTGGAGTTCATTGTCTAGGACAGGGAGCCTGTGCACACACAGCCCTGCAGGTGGAGTTCATGTCTACAGGAATTCCCAACCCTTTTTCCGCTTATGGCACACACAGGAAATGGTTCTAGGACAGAAGCTGGAAACCTGAGCTGATGGGTCTGCACATTCTGGTCTCCTCAAGTCCTGCCTGGGCACCCACTGGCTTTGTGATTGGTGCCTCCAGCTGACCTGGAATGTATCAGAGGCACTTTGAGAGGCTTTATCTCTGGAAAGTGAAACAGACAAGCGTGCATAAACCACATTTTTCTGTTTCTTTAGGCTCTTTTTGTTTTGTTTTTTTGAGACAGGGTTTCTCTGTAGCTTTGCACCTTTCCTGGATCTCGCTCTGTAGACCAAGCTGGCCTCGAGCTCATAAAGATCCGCCTGGCTCTGCTGCCTGAGTGCTGGGATTAAAGGCATGCACCACTACACCCTGGCTTCTTTAGGCTCTTTTAAAAGAAAAAAAAATCTAGTATATCAGTGTTTGGCTGTGCATGTCTGTGTACTACATGCCTGCAGTGCATGTGCAGACCAGAAAAAGGTGTCCAATCTCCTGGAACTGGAGTTAACGCATGATTGTGAGCCACCATGCTGGTACAGGGAGTTGGACCTGTGTCCTCTGGAAGAGTAGCCAATGCTCTCAACTACTGAGCCATCTCTCCAGTCCCCCTTAGGTACTGTTATAGCTGACCTTGTCCAGATTCTGGATTTCTGTTTGACCTGTTCACTGTGGACTCCATCTTGACCTGTACGAGGGGCCAGATTGGCTTTATTAAGGCTTTCCACTACCCACAGTTACTGTTACGTTTTCGGTGATTTTTGTAATGAAGAAAACAGTGTTTTGGCTATCCACAGGTAGAGATAGGAGCAGCCATAGAATACCTGGACTTGGACAGTTGTAAGCTGTTTGGGTTGTAAGAAATAAAGCAGGGGCTGGTGAAATGGCTTAGCATTGAGAGTACTGGCTGCTCTTCTAGAGGATCCAGGTTTGGTTCCCAGCATCCATGTGACAGCTGTCCGCTGTCTGTACCTCCTGTTCCAGGGGACCCAACTCCTGTTCTGGTATCTGGTACCTTACAGGTACCGGGCATTCTCATGGTGCAAGGATGTACATTCGGGCAAAACACCACACACATAAAATGAGGCAGGTGCCACCATAACCAGCTTTTTAAAAAACATTTATTTAAAACAAACACACACACCCCCAAACCCTAAAAGACTAGGGCAGGCTGAAGAGCCTTGGTCAGGACGGTGCCTCAGAATGTTGGGAAACATAGGTGAATGGTTTTCATCTGGTCTATTTTATCAGACTAGATCATTCTTTTGGGGTGAGGGGGTCTGCCTGTTTCTGACTCCTGAGTGTTAGGATCATACTTGGATCTTGACCATGTGTGCTCATATACTGAGTCTTCACTTAAGGGTGAATTTGGGAAAATTGAGTCTGAGTCTCCGTCAGACAAGGAGTTGGGGTCCATCCTTGTCTGGTGTGGCCTCTTTTAGATTTTATTTCCTGGAGTCTTCTCCAGAGAAGAGATATCTAGCAGTCAAGAGCACGGGGGACTTCTCACCTGCTTGTTTGCGAACACGAGGAGCACAGCATCCCGGAGCTCATCCTCCGCCAGCATCCTCATCAGCTCCTCTCGGGCCTCGTTTACTCGCTCCCGGTCATTGCTGTCCACCACAAATATCAAGCCTAGAGACAGAGAGAACATGGAACACACAAGGTAACAGATGTCTCCCCCATCACCATGCTCCAAGCACATGCTCCCTTCTCTCCACTTCCAGGAGCTGCATCAGGGCAAAGGCTGGCTGCCCAAAACTGAGGAAGATGGCCATGCTCTGCACAACCCAGCAAAGCAGTGCCAACCCTGGGAAGTTTGTCTGTCATACCTTGGGTGTTCTGGAAGTAGTGTCTCCAGAGGGGCCGAATCTTGTCCTGGCCACCTACGTCCCATACTGTGAAGCTGATATTCTTATATTCCACTGTTTCCACATTAAACCCTTTGGGGGGAAAATGTCAATGGTCAATGGCCTCAAATACAAGACCTACAAATACTAAATTTATTCCCATTTCTTTCTTCTCAGCTTTGGACATGGCACCAACAACAGAAAGCTTAAGGGAGATCCTAGGGCCTGGTAATTCCTGACCTGGGTAGCCTAAAAGGCAATCTGAAAGAGCTAGAGAAATGGTTCAGTAGTTGGGAGTACTTGTTCTTGCAGAGACTAGAATTCAATTCCCAGCACTCACACAGTGGCTCACAACCATCCATAACTCCAGTTCCAGGGGATCTGACGCCCTCCTCTTCTTCCATGGACACTAGGCAAGCATGCATATGGTGCGCATACACACATACAGGCAAAACACACACACACACAGAGAGAGAGCGAGAGAGAGAGAGAGAGAGAGAGAGAGAGAGAGAGAGAGAGAGAAATAAGCCTATGTCATATACATACATAGATGAAGGAAAATCTAAGAAATCAACAATGAGGTCAAAAGGCGCACAGCTGCCTGGGTAATATGGGTCAACCTTCTCCCCATTCATTCAGATTCTCGTTTTCCACTACAAAGGAACCACTACTGGTCACTAAGGTAAACTGTGGGGCTGAGAGGCAGACATGAGACACAGCTACAGTGCTGGGGCCTCAAGGTTGGGATGACGACACACAACCCCACATTTGTAGCCAATGTCCTCCCCCAGCAGGCAGGTCTTAACCAAGATGGCCACCGAAGATCTAAACCAGAGCAATTCCAGGCCTCTGGCAGGAACATCAAAGCCCTTCACCCGCTTTCCAAACAACAGAGAACAATCCAACTCTAATGCCTGAGGGTAGCTGTTGAGTGCCAGCCAGGCTGCGGAAGTTCCCACATCAGGGAGGGCCAGGGCAGGTGGGCAAAGGGCAGCTCCAGCACCTGCCAGTAAGTTAAACAGACACTCTCTGAAGCCCACGAAATGTGTGGACTTGCCTGGGGAGAGCGGGCCAGGTGGGAGATCCACAGGCAGGCTCCAGCCTTCCCTCAGCCTGCAGACAAGCTCCCCTAAGCTTACCGATGGTGGGGATGGTGGTGACGATCTCCCCGAGTTTCAGCTTATACAGGATGGTGGTCTTCCCTGCAGCATCCAGGCCCACCATTAGGATGCGCATCTCCTTCTTCCCAATTAGGCTCTTCAGAAGGTTTCCAAAGATATTGCCCATGATTACAATGGTTGCTTTCTGAGGTCAGTGGGGCCCAGGGAGAGGCAGTGGTAGTCTGGGTTTAGCCTGGTCCCTGGTATGGTAGGCTTGATCCTAGACAGAGCAAACACAAACTCCTTACCATCATTTGCTGGTAAGGACTTCAGATTCATAAAAATGGCCAAAGTCGTCGCTGCAGTTCGTTCACCACTGGCTGAGCACCAGGAGGGACTGTGAATACCAAGGCCACTCACAGACTGAACTTCTGAGAGGAGAGGCAAAGCAGGAGACACGCAGGACCCTTGCTATACCGGTAGGGTTGCCTACCTCATCTTTGCAGATTTGCACCTGAACATCGAGAAGGTTCTAACCGGTAATTTCTAACGCCTTTTTAGTTCTGATGCTCTGTTACGCCCCAAAGCACTGCAAACCCATCTGTGCCTCCCTCACCGACCTGACCAAGACTTCTGAAAAGGGTGGTAGAGAGGGGAGTGAGGAGTGGCTCTGTGACTCCTGACAAGGCCCAGGCTTGCCAGGTTCCTTCCCTTCCTGTCTCTCTGTAATTCTATGTTCTTTCCATACCAATGTAAATGAGGAAGAAACACAGCAAGCCTGACTCCTCAAAGAGGACTTTTTCCACTCTGAACTGCTGCAACCTGTGCCCTGGCCTACAGCTGCACACTGAGCTGGGAGGGGAGAAGCTTTGCTCTCTGCAGGCCACCCAGGGAGACCTCTTCCACAAGGTCACCTGCAAAGAGGTGAGCATCTCATCCCTCCATTTTCCCAAACCCCTTCAATCTGCTTTGTCCACAAAACAGCCAAAGTAATTTTAGAGGCCAAATCAGGTCATGTGGCTCTTCTGTTCAAAACTTTTGGTTGCTTCAAGCTCCCTTTAGTAAACCCAAGAAGCCCTTGCAGCTCCTTGTTCCTGAAACCTAGAACAATGCTTGGTGCAATTCAACAGTTAAATTAACTCCATCAACCTCACCTCCAGCTCCAGCAAACTGAATGCTTGTGCACGGTATACAGTAGCACCGAACACACACCTGCTAAATGGACAAGATCTGGAAGCAGCACTGTGAGGATTTAAGACACCAGTATGCCCATTCCAGCTACTGTTGCCAACATAGCATGCATTCATCCCCTTCCCAGTCACAGGATAGTCACAGAAATGTGTACCTGAGACTCATGTGCTAGCTCACACCTGTAATCTCCTCAATCGGAAAGTGGAGTCAGAAAAATCTTAAATTCCAAGCTAGTTCCACAGCAAGACCACCCCTCAAACCAACCCTCACACAAACAAAGGACACTTTTTAAAAAGTTTTATTATTTTTATATTTATTTTACTTTAGGTATGATTATCTTGCTTGCTTATATGTCTGTATCATGTGTGTCCTTGTGCCCACAGAAGGCATCAGATTCCACTGGAGCTATACGGTTGTGATGGGGATTAGGCAGATGGCTCAATGGTTAAGAGCACTGGCTGCTCTTCCAGAGGACCAGTTCAGTTCCCAGCAATCACATGGTGGCTCACAACCATCTATAATGGGATCCAGTGCCCTCTTCTGGCCCGCAGGTATACACACACACACACACACACACACACACACACACACACACGTAAAATATGTAAATAAATAAATCTCTAAAGAATAGAAAACCAAACTGATCAGCTGTGAGCTGCTCTATGGGTGCTGAGAATTGAACCCAGGTCTTCTGCAAGAACAAGTACTCTTGACGCTGAGTCGTTTCTCCAGCCGCCTTAAAATGTTTGCGCGTAGGGTCTTAGCTGCCCAAGATGAATTTGAACTGGTCCTCTTGCCTCTACCTCCCAAGTGCTAGGATTACAGGTGTGCACCACCACTTAGAATGTAACTCTGAAACAATCTGAGACAGGGTTCAAACCAGCCAGGTCTCTGTGCCTCAGGAGGCGTGTGTCAGCGGCAGCTTATTCAGCAATCACCGTATGCCAGCTGCTGGCACTCTCTCGAGTCTGGAAACCAGCGACACACACTCCCAAGCCCCGAAGGCGAAAGAACAGGTCAAGACAGAGTGCATCTAAACCCAGGAATGTGAACGGTGGATGGCAAAGAACGCTATTTACAAGGTAAAGCATGCAAGTCTGGTGAGTTTAGTCACTGTTTTCGAAAACTTCTTCAGGCTCATTTTGTTCTGTTTTGTTCCCTCTACTCATCTGTAGCAAATGCACAGAAGTCAGATCAGCAGCATCTGGAGACTAGGGTCTCCAGAAATAAAAACGAAACTGAGTGCAATAGTATTTCATCTTCAGACATGCCAGACGTCCACTAAGGAGCCAGGTGTGGCTCTCCCAGGTTTCTCAGATGAGCCCTGCCTCTGACCCCAGAGACAGGGCTTACAAGGCTCAGCTTTAGGGTTCCACCTCAGCCATGCTGCCCACTAGCCAGCCTTCCTGCTCCCACTCATCCAGTCAAGTCTAGGACTCTGCATTCCTAGGTGAGGGCAGGAAGGGGCAGGGGTGACAGGGGCTGACAGGAATACTTGTCCAACTGCTAAGATCGGGTGATGCCAACTGTGACAACCTCAGGGAGATGGACTTCTGGTACCATGACCTCCACAAAGAAAACCTCCAAGTCTGGGGATCAAGCAAAGAGGTGGTCTTTGTTGAAGGTTTACTACTCGGCTCTGCAATGTGGCTGAAATCTTAAACTTATGCCATACATGTCCCACTGTCCTTCATGACCAGACAGACCAGCACCGATTAAATGACGACAGTAAGAATCGCAGCTGAAAGAGAAAATCAGAAGCCAACACCTTGCTTAGAACCTGTAATAACCCTTGGCTCTGCTTCTCTGCTCAACTGTCATGCTCAAGCTACAGCTCAGAGCTGCCCCTAAACTGAGCAATGGCGACATGTGCCTCTAGTCCAAGCACTGTAAGGCTGGAGCAGGACGGGCTGGGAAGAGTTGACTGTGACATCTGCTTCTAGGCCGTCGTAACATGCCCTCCGAAGGTCACGGAATGACTTGAGCATCTCATACAGTGAGTATTACTTTGTGAAGCTTGACTTCTTATAAACTGGCACATAACTGTCCCTATTAAAATGCAATCACCACTGCCATCTATACCCTTTACTTACTTGGGGCCTGTCTTTACTCCCATGACTCTATCACTACAGATGTTCCATCATGCATCTCGACTTGAGCCTCAGCTAGAGACAAGAGACATCTCTGTATCATTTCTTCTGTACTATTGTTAGGTGATTAAATGTGCTGTCAAGCTGGGCAAGGTACTAATACACCTGTGGTCCCAACACTTCAGACTCATAGGCAAGAGGATCAGAAGTTCAAGGCCGCCTACAGCTATCTATCAAGTTTGATGCCAGTATGCCAGTGTGGGCTATAAGAGTTCTAGCAGCCGGCGGTGGCGGCAGCGGCAGGCGGATCTTGTGAGTTCAAGGCCAGCCTGGTCTACCAAACAAGATCCAGGAAAGGTGCAAATCTATACGGAGAAACCCTGTCTCGAAAAACAAACAAACAAAACAAGACAATGGAAACGTGTGCATTAAAAAAATAAATAAAAATGGGGTTGGGGATTTAGCTCAGTGGTAAAGAGCTTGCCTAGCAAGCACAAGGCCCTGGGTTCAGGCCTCAGCTGGGGGGGGGAGGGGGTAAATAAAATAAAAAAGGTGGCGTTGCATGCCTTTAATCCCAACACTGGGAGGCAGAGACAGGTGATCTCTGAGTTCAAGGCCATTTGGTCTACAAAGCAAGTTCCAAGACTGTCTGAGCTGTTTCACAGAGAAATCCTGTGTTGATAAAACCAAAGGAAAAAATTTAAATTAAAAAATGTTATATATTATATTTTGAATTTAATTATATATTTTATATATACTATATAAATTATATGTTTTTAGATTTTGTGTGGGGTTTTTGCCCACACGTGTGTATGTACACCATGTGCATGCCTGGTACCTGAGGAAGCCAGAAGAGGGAGGGCATCAGATCCCCTGGAACTGGAGTTACTGAGGTTGTAAGTCACCACGTGAGTGATGAGAACCAAATCGTGGTCTTCTGCAAGAGTAACACTGCTCTTAACTACCACCTCTCCAGCCTGTTGCATATTTTTATTTCTAGTACAGGCAGATCTCTGTGAGTTTAAGGCCAACCTGGTCTACAGGGTAAGTTCCAGGACTACCCAGACAAACCCTGTCTTGAATAAAAACAACAAAATAGAGCAAAACTGGTGAAATTCCCCCTTTCCATTACTATGCAAATTAAGCTGATAGAGATTTAAATTAAGCATCTGTAGCTACTAAGCACTTTGCTAAGCACCTTCCCCAGCAGTCAGGGTTTCCCACTCCCTTTTGCATAACTGGGAGCTTGACTCAGCATTCCAAAGGAGAGATGTTGGCTTCTTTTCTTTTCTCTGTACCTCTCTGATATACTAAGAGATAGTATGTGCCCCCATCACAAGGATGGTGGCAGCTTTTAGCAGTGTGCCAAGAACACAAGTCCCCACCTATACAAACAATTATTATCTCTTTGGTTGTAAACCTTAGCCTTTTCAAGGGCTGAGCCATCTCACTAACCCTATAGAATTCCTTCACCAGAACGCATTCCCAGAAAGACAGACACTGCAGGTAATCTGGCCATGTATCTCGGTTGGAAGAGTACCTTCCTAGCTTGTATGAAACCCTGAGTTTGATCCCCAGTACTTCATGATGCCAATCATGGTGGAGCATGCTTATAATCCTCACAGTCCTGGGAGATGGATCAGAAACTCAAGGTCATCCTCAGCTATACACACACACACACACACACACACACACACACACACACACACACACAATTTTGTTTTTTGAGATAAGGTCTCTCTATATAGACCTGTCTAGCCTAGAACTCACATAGATCCATCCTCCTGCCTCTGCCTCCCAAGTGCTGGGGTATCAAGTGTGTACCACCACACCTAAAGACAGGTAAAATGTAAGTTTTATCTTAAGAACTTGAGATAGAACACTTGAGTCAGAACATAAGAACTGATTGGTATCTTAGTAACATCTAAGATACTCTAAGTCAAGAAATCACTTCTTTTGACTGTTATCAGTGATTCATCAAAAAGTGCACTGAACAGGATGAGGGACTACGGGTGAACTCAGTTGTAGAGTGCTTGCCTAGCACGCAGAAAGGGCGGGTTCAATGCCAGGACTGCAGACTAAGGGTGTGATGGCACACGACTCCGGTGCCAGCACTAAAGACAGGGGAGGAACTACTACAAGTTTACACTCATTCTTGGCTACACAGCGAGTCCATGCCAGCCTAGGAAAGAGACAAAGAGGTAAAGGGTAACTCTCAGACACCAATCTCAGTCACACCTGCACCCATCACCAAAAGAAAAGCACTAACCAGGTGGTAAAGTGGGAATGCTCGGGAAACAGTCTGTGCAAAAACCAAGACCCCAGTCACAGATCCACATTTTATTGGTCAAGGTCATGGCAATTGGGAAGTGATACGGGATGGTACTGGAGAGATGAGGAAGGACCCATCACGAAGGCCCTTAACAGCTAGAGCATCATGGTCAGAAAAGTACTTTAGAAAGACCATTCTAATAGCACATTCACAACTAATGAAGAGGGCAAAACTGAGCCAGGCAGTGGTGGCACACACTATTTAATCCCAGCACTTGGGAGGCAGAGCCAGGTGGATCTCTGTGAGTTCAAGGCCAGCCTGGGCTACAGAGTGAGTTCCAGGACAGGACAGCCAGAACTACACAGAGAAACCCTCTTGGGGGGAAAAAAGGAGGCAAAATTGAAAGCAAAAAACATTTGACAAATACAGTAATACAGATGAGAAATCAAAGTTCTTTTTGTTGTAATTTTTAAAATAAAAAAAAAAAAGTTAGTTGGGAGGCTAGAACAATAACTAGGGGGTTAAGAGCTGCACAGTGAGATTCTGTTTCAAGTAAAACAAAACTCCAAACTCTTAGGTCAGAGAAAGGACTCAACCATGAAGAGGACTTGCAGAGAACTCACATGGAGGCTCACATCGGTCTGTAACTGTAGTTCCATCGTTCTGACATTCATGGGCCCCAGGCACACGTGCTGCACACATACACCGTCAAAAACACTTATACACATAAAAAAAAAATCTTACAAAATAAAGTAGGATGATAAGCAGTCTTAACAAAGGACACACATACGAGCTCTGGTGTTGAGAGGCTGAGACATACAAGGCCAGCCTGGGCTACAGTGAGACACTATCTCACAAGAGTCACCCACCCAAATAAGAATAAAGAAAACTAGATAAGCAAAAAACGGGAGAACAGGCCCTTTAATGACAAGCGAATGGATTAAAAGGAACAAATGATGGGGAGGGGCACTGGGAGAAGAGGGTGGCGAAACTGTGGCCAGGATGTAAATAAATGAGTAAATTTATTTATTTATTCGTTCATTCATTCATTTATTTATTTGAGACAGGGTTTCTCTGTGTAGCTTTGGAGCCTGTCCTGGATCTCGCTCTGTAGACCTGGCTGGCCTCGAACTCACAAAGATCTGTCTGGCATAAATTTATTTATTTATTTTTTAAAGGAGTAAATGGTTCCAGCCTTACACTTTAAAATCACATGGAAAACTCACCGTTTTAATCCCAAGTATATGGCTCGATGGCCACAGCAACACTGTTGGGCGACTGTCACCATTATCGTCTCCAGAACTTTCTAACTTTCCCAAGTGGAACTGCACTTGTTAAACAAGGACCCCTGTTCACATACTGGGGATGCAGCACCTGCATGTAGTATGCACGAGGCTCTGGCTTCCAACAGCAGCTCTGTGAGGCCGCCACTGGTGTGTGTGTGTGTGTGTGTGTGTGTGTGTATACACGTGTGTACTCTGTGGAACATGTGTGGAGGTCAGAGAACATTTTTTTTTTTTCTTTTCTTTTTTTTTCAGAGCTGAGGACTGAACCCAGGGCCTTGCGCTTGCTAGGCAAGAGCTTTACCACTGAGCTAAATCCCCAAACCCCTTTTCTCCCATCACGTGGGTTCCAGGGATCAGGGTTGTCAGGCCTGGTGGCAGCACCTTCACCTGCTGAGCCATCCCATGCCCTTGAGCTGGTTAGTCTGTCAGCTGACTCCAGCTACCACCATCTTGAAGAGGGACACTGGATCGAGGAAATGCCTCCATCCGATAGGCCATAGCAAGTCTGTGGACGTTGTCTTGATTGACGGATGTGAGGTCCCAGCCCACCACAGGCAGGGCCACTTCTGGGCGGTGGTCCTGGGTTGTATAAGCAGGCTGAGCAAGCCATGGGAGCAAGCTAGTAAGCAGCGCTCCATGCCTCTGCACCAGCGCCCACCCCCAGGTTCCTGCCGCGGATTCCCTTCATGATAAACTACAAGCGGTAGATGAAATAATCCCTTTTCACTCAAATTGCTTTCTGTCATGGCCTTTATTACAGCAACGTAAGAGACGGCATTCTATTGTCTAAATTCATAACTTCACTACTCTATCTCACGGAAGGCAGTATCTGCCTGTTTTATCTGGCTTACTTTAATCATATTCCTTGCTACTTCATTAAACCTGGGATACATGAGACCCTCCCTCTCAAAAACAAAAATCCTACCTGGGTGTGGGTGTGGTGGCCTGAGCTATATACTGAGTCTTACTTTTTGATGAGTGCCTCAAACCTTGGGCTTACACCTATGTTGAAATCTTTATTAGATCTCAACTCTGCTTCATTTAAAAGGAAACAAAACCATACAACCAAAGAGCAGAGTCGGCAGCCGGGAAGGACCACCACAGACATCAGCAGAGTAAATCAAGTGGTCGCACATCGGGGCACACAGAGGAAGGTCACTGCCAGCAGAGGGTAGGGCTGGAGTGCAGTTTCTCAGGAGATCGCCTGCTTTAGCATCCATGAGGGGCTGAAGAATGGCTAGGAGGTCAAGAGCACTCCTGCTCTAGCAGAGGCCTGAGCAAGTTGCCAGCACCCTGGTCAATGAGCTCACAACCACCTGCAACACCAGCTCCAGGGCTGACACCCTCTTCTGGCCTCCTTGGCCATCTGCACACATGTGCTATGTACTCACAAAGACCCACACACATACACATAAATAAAAATAAACTTCTTAAGTAAGGATACATGAAACCCTAAGTTTAAGAGCCAGCATTAACACACACACACACCCCAAAAAGGTAAAAGGCTAGAGAAAGGTCAAATTAAATTAAGACGTTAGGTAAATAAAATTACCTATGGTATGAGACAATCAGTAATGATCCTGGTGTACATTAAAATATGCCTAACTCCAACTGTGCCCATGATAGTGGCTACGATTATGTTCAGTCCAGAGTTGGAAACTCGGTAAAATAGAATCTGAGTC